>NC_058404.1:87404154-87591286 GCF_002201575.2 Neomonachus schauinslandi
TCTTTCTTTCTTTCTTTCTTTCTTTCTTTCTTTCTTTCTTTCTTTCTTCCTTCCTTCCTTCCTTCTTTCCCCCAATATATTTTTCCTCCTTTTCCTCAGCAGTCAATGAGTTATAAAAGATGCAAGAGTTCATCTTGTAATAACCAGTAATATATTTCACTGTTTAATCAAATCTTACTGTAACTCTGAAAGAAATGAGAAATCTCTGTCTACATTCTTTGTTCCTCACTTGCAACATGTTACCTGTGAAATGCGGATTTACAGACTTTGCCTTGAAGTTATCTTTCTTAACACAATGCCTCTTCCACCTGTTCTAACTTAAATTACTTTATTAATTCTACATTCTTAAATCCCAGCCCTTTATGTGTACCATAGATTTATTTTTAAAGGATTAATCATTTCTTTCTCCTGCATATCACCCATAAGTTCTCTCAAGTTTCTAAAATTTCAGGAAATGCAAGTGAAACAGGAGCTAAATCTTAATTAATCCAATTTAATGAGGTCAGACAAAAAAATCTCTATTGGACTAATGGACAATAGCTTTCTCTGCAGGTAAATGACAAGAAAGAAGAAATCATCAGTTTTAGTGCTCATTTATCCAAAAATATTTATGGAGAATCTTAATTATCAGTGACAGTTTGATGTCTGGCAAATTCTATAATCTTTTGTTTCTTTATAATTAAAAGAAATTGAGTAGTGATAATGCTATCAGTAAAATTTTAAAACAGACATAACTCACTGAATTTTATTATGATTAAACTAAATGATGCAACGAGAAATCACTCAACCTAATGTCTGGGTTATATCAAATGACTAATAATTATTTAGTTTTCTTCTCCCAGAGAATTGGCCCACACAACACACGCACATAAAACAGCCACACTCCCTACAAGGTACAAAGCCAGTAAATAACATAGCAGTCCCCAAACAAGATGATTCTAGCCATAAATCATTTTGGGGAAATACAAAACTGCAATGCCTCTTTCCTTTCAGTTCTGAGAAATGTAGTTTGGATAGGGCCATCTCCCAAAGAGTGGCTTTTTTGGCCTTTGCTCTATCTTCCTGTTTGTCCAAACCCTATTTCCTGCCAATCCTATTTCAAGATTGACATGCTTCCAGGTGCTATCACTGCCAATTCTACATCTTACCTGCTACCATCACAGTATTCTAAGGACAGTTTATGAGAGAGACAGATCTCACTGCCTTCTGTGGCAATAAGCCTGCCCCTGTGGTCACCTTGGCTTTCACTTTCTTTATGTTGGATCTGGCTCTACTTTTGGATTACCTGTCTTGGATTTGGATGTAGAGCTTCTGAGATTAATACCATAAACCTTACCTCCTAAATTATCCAGAGTATTCTTTCCATTATATAAATGCTCATAGCATGAATGCCATTTAACAGACATTTAAGAAGCAAAAACTAATGATCAAATACTATGCTAAGTATTAGGGATATAAAGATAACTAACCACCCTGCTTATCTTTAAAAGCTTCAGCTAATAAAATAGCTTTCAGTGATTTTTTTCCTAATTATTTTTGTTGTTATTCACACCCCTAAGAGAACAGAGATCCAGGGATCAGAAACTCCACATGTCATTCGGCCAAATTGCTGTACCAGATTTCTTAGCATAAGTGGTCAGGGGATATTGCTGGCAAAGAGGTTCAACAGAGTAGTAATAAAAACAACATCCAACATTTACTGAGAGCGTATTCTTACCCGAAGTGTTTTACATGTACTAACTCATTTATTCCACATAATCACAGTGTGATACCATTATTATCCCTGTTTTACAGATGAAATGGAAGCAGAGAAAAATTAACCCAGGTCATATAGCTAGCAAATTGGAGCCATATTTTGAACTCGGCTCCCTAGTACTGGAAAAAATCACTCACACACACAAACTGACACACACACGATTACTAGTAATAGATATAAATATACATAGAGATGTTACTACACTAGTGGAATGCTAGAACATTACTATACTAGACTACTGCATTGCTACAATGGTATTCTAAGATTATTCAGGTACTACAAATTGAATCATATGCTACAGCCATTCCAATAAATATATATGGGTTTTAATTTCAATGAATCTTTACATTATATAGTGTAAACATTTCCTTGATACATAACTGAAAGACCAGTAGCATGCAAAAGCCAACACACAGCATGTATATACTACCTATCCACTAAATTATTTTCTTGGGCTTATACTTTTGGTGTCTCAACTTGAAGATTACTATTCATAGCCACTTATATTCCTTCACTTTAGACTTTCTCTAATCAAATATAAGAGTTCATGCAAGAATGTGAATTTCTTAAAATACTGGTATTTTAATGCTACTGTCCATTTATACACAATTTGCTTTCCATGAGCATGAATTTTGTTGATGTAACCAATATTGTATTTTAGGTATATATATCTCCCCTAGTAAACTGGGAAAGAAAGAATTTCATGAACTTCACAAGCTTTAGCACTGGAATGGGAACACTTTCAGAAGATGGTTATTTTTAGTGCAGAGATTATTTCTGCACCAGACATATACAAGTATAAAGAGCTTACTATAATTTGTGAAGTAGGTTTTATATTTCCTTATATGCTCTCATTTCTAGAAACTTACTATTACATTTAAATTGCTACAGAGTAGGGTTCTCATGTAGGGGCAGCAATGCTTTTAGCTATTGTAGATGTTCTCGTATCAATGCCAAGCTTCATAGGTTGCTACTTACAGAGTTTTTCAGGGTTCACCAAAGTAGTCCAGAATCTATGGCCTAACACATTCTGTATATTTGCCTTTTCAATATTGCACACGGATTTGAATTCTAGCTAAACTGAAAGTCCTGAATTCCAACTTTAGAAGAAATCAGAGCTATCTAAACTCTATTTTCTATACTCTTTAGAAAATGCATAGTGGCATTTTTTCCCCCTCTCTTTCTAAAAGGTATTTATTTCTTCAACTTATTTCTTCCCCAGTATCTATTAATGAGCTTTCTATGCCCAGCTGATTTTGAACAAGTTAAAAGTCTTATTGGGTATAACAAATCTCATGTTCCTTGGACTTTTATCCCTCTAATTAGAAATGTGGCACTTCAAATGTGAAAAATACCCATGTGTAATCGAGAATTTATAAAGCTTTGGAAAATAAGACCCTTTAAATATAAAAACATCTTGAGCAAATTAAGCCTCACCTTCACCTATGTGTTGACTGCTGAGTAACAGTAAATGCTAGAGCAATAATGGCCAAACTTTAGGGTGTCTATAACAATCACTCAGGGGGCACCTAGGTAGCTCAATCAGTTAAGCCTCTGCCTTCCACTCAGGTCATGATCTCAGGGTTCTGGGATGAAGCCCACGTCAGGCTCCCTGCTCAGTGGGAAGTCTGCTGCTTCTGCTTCTTCCTTTCCCTCTGCCTCTCCCCACTGCTTGTACGCATGCTCTCTCTCTCTCAAACAAATAAAATATTAAAAAAATAATCACTCAGAATACACAAATTCTGAAGGTATCAGATGACTCTGACACAAGTGTTGAGACCCACATTGTAAGAAATGTTTACTAGAAGATTAGGATATCCTCAGAAAATTTTAACCATCTAAAAAATACAGAACATGCTAATGAAACCGAGAGAGAGAATAGACACTAATATCAATTTTTTTTTTTTGTCAAAAATATGCAATGACCAGGAGCCTTTAAAGATATAATACTGTAAGTTGTGGCCAATTGTGGAAATATGCTCTTTAAGTTCATACTTGACAGAAAAGATTGCATATGAGGTTTGATTCTTGGTCTTTAAAATTTTACATGCTGTCTTGATTTGTAAATAAGTGATTAACGGGCGCCTGGGTGGCTCAGTTGGTTAAGCGACTGCCTTCGGCTCAGGTCATGATCCTGGAGTCCCAGGATCGAGTCCCGCATCGGGCTCCCTGCTCGGCAGGGAGTCTGCTTCTCCCTCTGACCCTCCTCCCTCTCATGCTCTCTGTCTCTCATTCTCTCTGTCTCAAATAAATAAATAAAATCTTTAAAAAAAAAAAAAAGTGATTAACTTTGCAATTTATTATTTAGGAACAAAACTGTCTTTTTTCTTTAGACTTACTCTGAATGCTTGACAATGTGGTTTTTAGTCCAGATATTAGCTATAACTTGCTTACATGGAATTATCATACGGTATGTTGGCAGAAATGTAGGTGTTTTGCAGCTTGCAATAAATTGGCTCACTTTTTAAATAGGAAAAAATGATAAGTGGATGCGACATAATCTCAAGAAATCCATTCAGCAGTCAACTTTGGCTATAAGATTTGACAGGCTTGGACAATATTAAGTTTTAAATTATGCCTATAATATGCATATAATTTATATAGCCTTATCAGCACAACTTTAAAGACTGTAGCACAATGGCATCCTAACAGAGTACATTAATCATTAGAATCTCAGGGAATGCAAAATGAAATCCAAAATGGATTTTTTGTTGTTACTTAACCTTAAACTTTATAGAATATTTTAATCTAATAGGTAAGGCATGTGAAAGTGATTTAAAGCATTTTTAAAAGTGCACCTTTTCAAAATATATAATAAACTCTTTAATATTTGATTTAATAAATGTTGGTATGGCTTAATTCCCCTTTAATAAGATAATGAGTCTTTTCTGAACATGCTTCCCTACATTCTCATAAAAAATGCTCCAGAAGCATCTGCTATAGACTTGATATCCAAGAGACTGTCCTTTATGTAGAGTAATGAAAAGCCATCTGTCTCAGTTTTATAATCATTAAAATTGTACTACCTTAAAATGAGATTTAGGATTTTCTTGGAATTAGAAAGTACACTTTTCCGACTAACTTTTTGAATATAAGATTGTCTATTCTAAATGGAAAGACAAAATTTTTGCAAAAAAATTATCTTAATTTTCTCTTAGTTCTTAATATCTCCCTCATATTTTCTTGGTCAAAATAATGGAATAGTAACAAGGAAGGTGATACTATTGAAAAACAAATCCTGTTTTTATATAATAAGGTTAACAAAACTTATTGTATTTTTTTTTAAAGATTTTATTTATTTATTTGAGACAGAGAGAATGAGAGAGAGAGCACATGAGAGGGGTGAGGGTCAGAGGGAGAAGCAGGCTCCCTGCCGAGCAGGGAGCCCGATGCGGGACTCGATCCCGGGACTCCAGGATCATGACCTGAGCCGAAAGCAGTCGCTTAACCAACTGAGCCACCCAGGCGCCCAAAACTTATTGTATTTTGAAGCATCATTGCATTTGTCTTATTGCTGACTTATGTAGTCCCACATCAGCAGACACAAATGCGTGTTATAGAATATATTTACCTCTATAGGAGAAATAACAATGCATATAAAAGAGCTCCTATTTTGCAAAGCATATCTAGTAATCTAAAAAATGCCAAAGCAATGAGTCAAATAAGAATATACCTGGACAGTTGAGGTTAAAGATGCAGAACTCAAAGCTGTTGCAGTCTGAGTGGGAGACTGGGGGTTGAGGGGGGAGGACTGGATAGTAAGACAACTTTTATTCCCTGGAAGGTAGGGAATCAATTACATAAAAACAACTAGCTATCAAAATTAGGCTTGACAAACATACCTCAGCACTATGAATCCAAGAGAACAAATGGTATATAACAAACTATAGAGGTCAATTACACAGATACTATTTAAAGCTTAATCCAGAAGATGGAGAATAACTGTGAAGTCAGTATTGGGGAGGATGAAAACACAGAGGAGTAATTCAGTCTGGAGATTTGTCTATTGTCAGATGTCGGCAGGACACTCAGGGAAAAAGGTCTAGCCTTTCAAGGAAAGAGAATAATGGAGAAGTGTTCTTACTGACTACTGTAAGATTGGCCATTCTTTCGAAAACACATTTAAAATTAGGGTTTTTTTCCTCTTCATGTAGTTTGCCAGGTTCTCTCTTTATTGTTTTCAATTTGATTTGTTGAGTTCTTTATATAGTATTTCTATGTTCATTTATATGTGTGGTAAATACCTTCTCCCTGTGGATGGATTGATTTTTAACATGTTTATGCTGATTTGAGTGTCCAGATTTCAATTTTAAAGTACAAAGTCAAATGTATTGTTTCCTTAATGATTTATGCTATTTTGATTCTTGCCTAAAGAGTCGTTCCTTGCCCTACTTTCAGAGAGATTTTCTCCTATATTTTCTACAGTTTTCATATTTTGCTATAAATATTTAGGTTAAATTTTACTACAATTGTTTTTGTGCATGGATATCTATATATAGTGAATAGATCCAATTTTATATTTTTAAACATTAATAATCAACTTTTCCAGAAGACTTACTGAATGTTTTTACATTTTCCACAGATTTAGAAACCACCTCTATCAAAAAGTAAAATCTCGGGGCACCTAGGTGGCTCAGTCAGTTAAGCGGCTGCCTTCAGCTGGGGTCATGGTCCCAGGGTTCCGGAATTGAGCCCCACATAGGGCTCCCTGCTCGGCGGGGAAGTCTACCTACCCCTCTCCATCTGCCTCTCCCCATACTCATGCTCTCTCTCGCTCTCTCTCTCTCAAATAAATACATAAAATTAAAAAAAAGTAAAATCTCACTATCGGGTTCCTTTTCTATTTCACTGATTCCTTGTCCCTGCACTATCCTAATCCCTTAGCTTTTCATTCTTATTTCTTCTCTTTATCTTCCCTGTATAGGGTTTCACATTTTTTAATGAATTCTTATGAATTATTTTCATTTTTTTTGACGATTTTATTTATTTATTTGGCAGAGAGAGAGACAGTGAGGACAGGAACACAAGCAGGGGCAGTGGGAGAGGGAGAAGCAGGCTTCCCGCTGAGCAGGGAGCCCAAAATGGGGCTCGATCTCAGGACCCTGGGATCATGACCTGAGCCTAAGGCAGACACTTAATGACTGAGCCACTCAGGGACCCCTCATATTTTAAATTATTACATAATACTATTTTACTGTTGATCCAAAGAGGGTACTATATTCACATAGCTTTTCTTATACTCTTAACCTTTTCTCTGGCTCAATTCCCTATTGGTTTTCTGTTTCCTAATTTGCATTTGTTAAATCTCTGGCTAATTTTGGATAGTCTCTAATCTCTCTGGAAATCACCTAACAAATGTTTATTATATTCTTTTTAACATTCTTTTTTTCTTGGAAACATCCTTTTTGTATTCTCTCTTCTGCTATGCCTGGTATCTTTTTTTCCCTTTCTTTTTCTTTTTTCTGTTGCTGTAGCTTCTTTATGGTTATTGATTTATTATGATTATTAATCTCTTCCTAACTCTCTTTTGGCAATTTTTATCTTTCTAGAAAATCATCTACTTCATATAAGCTTCTAAATTTACAAACATTAATTTGTCTATGGTATTCTCTTTAGATTTATTTAAATCTCTATTTTATCTATATTAATACCAATTAAAAAATTGTTACTTTTTTTCCCTCAGTTTTGCTGTTGGTTGACTATTACTTTACTTTTTACGAGGTGTGAGCTTTTGGTTTGGTAGATTCCTTTTATTTCTTTGTATCCCATTTCTTTTTTATGTTTCAGTTTTTATTACTTATATCAACTTTCTTTAGCTTCATGATATTTCCTTCTTATATTTGTATATGTACACAAATATTTATTTCCAAATACACTTGGGAGGCTATGAACTACCCTCTAATTACTTCATTATATCCCACAAGTTTGTTTTTTTCTTACTGTAAAGTTATGTCTTTATTTTTCCCCCTCAATAAAGTAAAAGGAAAGAGAAGGTAAATAAAGCTGGAAAGTAGAAGGCAAGGAGAGCAGAAGAGAATGAGGGCATCAGTGATAATACACTAGGAATATTTTCAGCTTCAAGTAAGAGACTAGCCAAATAAAATTGACATAAACCACACACTCACTTATTTTTTAATTTTTTTAAAAGATTTTATCCATTTATTAGAGAGGAGAGAGAGTGAGCATAAGCAGGGGGAGCCACAGAGGGAGAGGGAGAAGCAGGCTCCCCACTGAGCAAGGAGCCCAATGCGGGGCTCAATCTCAGGACCCTGGGACCGTGACCTGAGCCAAAGTCAGACATGTTACTGACTGAGCCACCCAGGTGTCCCCAGTCACTTATTTTTTTAATAGAATGTTTAGAATTAACCATTGCCCAAGGTTTTTTGAGATACATTCACGTTATTAAGGACCAGGCTCTACTTTTCTTCTCTGTCATTTTTAGTACATTAGTGGATTCTCCCACAAAGTTAGCCATAGCCTGAAGCAGTAGCTTTACATGAAATAATCCTAGACAGAATTGTTCCCTAATCTGGGGGAAATAGTGGCGTGCCTGGGTGGCTCAGTCAGTTAAGCATCTGACTTGGTTTTGGCTCACATCATGATCTCAGGCTCATGAGATCGAGCCCACACTGGGCTCTGTGCTCAGCAGGGAATCTGCTGGAGATTCTCTCTCCCTCTCCCTTTGCCCCTCCCCACCTCTAAAATAAATACATATGTCTTAACTCATCAAGCAATGCATGTTTGTGGGGAATCTGGTGCTAAACTATTTGTAGATGACCGCTTCTGGATCAGCGTTTTGTATATAGTTGAGGAGCTCCCTCACTGAGATATGTTGAAAGTCAGCCCTTGACACAAGGGTTTGTAAATAAAAGTAAATTAAAAAAAAATCCTTAAAAAGGTGGGAGGGGGGGAAATAGCAGCTATATAGACAGCAAACTGTATCTGCCATAATACTATGCATAATTTATTGAATAAGAAATAGATATGAAGTACTTTATACTATATATATGTATATATATATACATATATATACCAAATAAATTTACTAAGGTTTTTTAGAGGGGAATTACAGATAATGAAATAATTATTTTGGAAAAATGGGGAAGGGAAGGGAAAATAAGGAAGTTTGTAGATGAGCTATAGTCATTTTTTCAGAGTAAAATTCAATAGAAAATGGTTAAAATATATTGAGAAATATCTATAAGAGAGGAGTATGGAAAGATGGTGGAGTAGGAGGACCCTAAGTTCTTCCTCATCCCATGGGTACAACTAGACAACACACTCACATCAGCATAAATAACCCCCAAAATGACCCAAAGAGTGTCAGAATAAACTTTACAACTAAAGGTAGAGAATAGGCCACCTCAAGGACAGTAGGAAGGACTGACACGAGGTATAGAACAAAATGGACAATGGCTGTCTCTGATCATGAGGGCACTGGTGGTGCAGAGAAAGTCAAGAAACAGACTATCACACTGGGAAGATGGATCCGCATAACATTGGCTTTGAAAGCAAGAGGGGGCAAATTTTTTGAGTTCTTACAACCATCAAGACTTAAAGCCTAGAATTTTAAAAATCAGCACACTTGGCTCTGGGAGAAGCTGGAGGGCATTATGGAGTTGAGTCCCTGTCCCTAAAGAGACTGACATCAGCCTGTGCAGATGCAATGTAGAACCAATAGTTTGAAAAACTCCTGGGACATACAAGAGTGAGAGTTACTTACTCATTTCAGCATGTCCTGGAGAGACAGGGCTCACAGGGAGACCCCTCCAGGAATAAAGGAGCTAATAAGTACTATTACTCCCCAGCATAAACATGGGGCTAAATGCAGGAAGCAGCATGGTGTGATCACTCCTATTTAACTTGCTTACACCAAGCTCTGCCACCCCACACTTTGGTGGATGTGCCCTTTCAAGTCATGCTTGCCTTAGTTCTGGTGTAGCAGGCCCCCTCCACCAGAAGATTAGTGCAAAACCCCACAAACATCGCATATCTCAACCCACACACTTGCAGGTTTTGATTCTGGTAGCAGCAGCAGCAGTCTCATTTCACAAACAGATCAACATGCACCTTGTTAAAATATGTCCCAACCCTGCTAGGAGCAAAACACGGCCACAATAGGCAAAGAGACCCTCTGTAGATGACTGGACAGAAAGAAAAACAGCCTAGACACAATAGCAGAACACGTGTAACATACATAGGAGACACTGCCTGAAGCACCAGGCCCTGGGGAACAAGGGACATTGCACTGCACAGCACTACAGGACCTCTTTTTCATAAGGACATTACCTTCAAGACTAGAATATATAGTTGACTTTCCTAATACACAGAAACAGACAAAGAGAGTTAGATAAAAATGAGGAGATAGAGGAATATGTCCCAAATGAAAGAACAGGACAAAACCATAGCAGGAAACCTAAGTGAAATGTATATAAGTAATATGCCTGATAAAGAATTTAAGGATACCCACTGGCCTTGAGAGAAGAGTGGACATCAGTGAGACCATTAAGAAAGAGATAAAAAAGAACCAATCAGAAATGAAGAACACAATACATGAAATTAAAAATGCACTTGATGGAATAAATAACAAGCTAGAGGAAGCAGAGGAACAAATTAATGACCTGGAAGACAGAGTAATGGAAAGTAATCAGCTGAGAAGGTGAGAGAAAAAAGTATTATGCAAAACAAAAATAGACTTTGGGAACTCAGTGACTTCATCAGGCATAATAACATTCACATTATAGGGATCCTAGAAGAAGAAGAGAAAGTAAAGGGAGCAGAAATTTTATTTGAAGAAATAGCTGAAAATTTCCCTAATCTGGGGAAGGAAACAGATATGCAGATCCAGGAGATACAGAGATGCCCCAATAACATAAACCTAAGGAGGTTCACACCAAGATACATAGTAACTGAAATGGCAAAAAGTAATGTTGAAAAATTTTAAAAGCAGCAAGAAAAAAGAAGACAGTGACATACCAGGGAAACCTCATAAGTCTATCAGTGGAGTTTTCAGCAGAAACTTTGCAGGCCAAAAGAGAGTGTCATAATATATTCAAAGAGCTGAAAGGGAAAAATTTGCAGCCAAGAATACTCTATCTCTCCTTCTATTCTGAATTATAGCTTTGTTGGATAAAGAATTTCTCAGATAAACAAAAACTAAAGGAGTTAATGACCACTAAACCAGCCCTAAAGAAATAGTAAAGGAGACTCTGAATGGAAAGGAAAGACCAAAAATAAGAGTATGAAAAATAAGTATAACTGTAAAAAAATCAGTCAAGGGATTCACAAAATAAAAGGTTGTAAAATATGACACCATATGCCTAAAACATGGTGGGAAAAGGAGTATAGAATGGGTTCAAACTTAAGTGACCATCAACTTGACATGCATCTTACATGCATATGTTTTATGCAAACCTATTGGTAACCACAAATAAAAAACCAAAAGAAATACAAAGAATAAAGAGAAAGGAATCCAAGTATATCACTAAAGAAAACCAGCAAACTATGAAAGAGAGTGAGAAGGATCAGAGAAAAAGTACAAAAACAACTATAAAACAAGTAACAAAATGGTAATAAATATATATCTATTGATAATTACTTTGAATGGAAATGAACTACATACTCCAATAAAAAGATATAGGGTGACTAAATGGATAAAAAACAAACCAACAAACAAAAGACAAGAACCATCTACGTGCTGCCTACAAAAGATTCATTTCAGACTCAAAGTCACCTGCAGATTGAAAGGGAGAAGATGGATAAAACCCTTATTGTGTAAATGGATGTCAAAAGAAAGCTAGGGTAGCAATACTTAAATCAGACAAAATAAACTTTAAAACAAAGACTGTAACAAGATACAAAGAAGGTACTATGCAATAACACAGGGGACAATCTAACAAGAAGTTATAACAATTATAAGTATTTATATACCCAACACAGGAGCACCCAAATACATAAAACAGTTAATAACAAACATAAAGGAACTAATCTATAGTAATGCAATCATAGTAGGGGACTTTAACACCCTACTTATATCAAATGGATAGATCATCCAAACAGAAAATAAAAAAGGAAACAGTGGCTTTGAATGACACATAGCACCAGAAGGACTTAACAGATATATTGAGAACATTCGCCCTAAAACAGCAGAATACATATTCTTTTCAAGTGCACATGGACGACTCTCTGAAATAGATTACATATTAGGTGACAAACAAGTCTCAACAAATTCAAGAAGGTCAAAGTCATACCATGCATCTTTTCTGACCACTATCAAACTAGGAATAAATCAGAATGAATAAATCAGAAGAAAAAGTCTGAAAAGAGCACAAATACATGGATGTTAAACAACATGCTACTAACAATGAATGGGTGAACCAAGAAATCAAAGAAGAAATAAAAAATTACATGGAGACAAATGAAAATAAAAATACAATGGTCCAAAATCTTTGGGATGCAGCAGGTAGTTCTAAGAAGGGAGTTTACAGCAATTTAGGCCTACCACAAAAAGCAAGAAAAATCTCAAATAAACAACCCAAACTTACACCTGAAGGATCTAGAAAAACAAACAAACAACCCCAGAACCATCAGAAAGAAAGATATCATAAAGATTAGAGCAGAAATAAATGATATAGAAACTAAAAGAAAGAAAGAAAGAAAGAAAGAAAGAAAGAAAGAAAAAAAGAAAGAAAGAACAGATTAATGAAACCAGGAGCTGATTTTTTGAAAAGATCAATAAAACTGACACATTTTTAGACAGATTCATTCAAAAAAAAAAAAGAGGACTCAAACAAACAAACAAAATCACAAATAACAGAGACAAAATCACCAACACTACAGAAATACAACTGTAAGAGAATATCATGAAAAACTATTTGCCAACAAATTGGATAACCTAGAAAAAAATGGATAAATTCCTAAGAACATATACCCTACTAAAACTGAAGCAGGAATAAATAGAAATTTGAACAGACCAATGACCAGCAATGAAATTGAATCAGTAATTTAAAAATTCTCAACAAACGAAAGACCAGGGCCGGATGGATTCCCAGGCAAATTCTACCAAACATTTAAAGAAGAGTTATTACCTACGCCTCTCAAACTATTCCAAAAAATAGAAACAGAAGGAAAACTTCTAAAATCATTCTATGAGGCCAGCATTACCCTGTTACCAAAACCAGACAAAGACACCACAAAAAAAAAAAAGATGCCAATATCTCTGATGAATTAGATGCAAAAATCCTCAACAAAATACTAAAAAAACAAATCTAATAATTCCTTAGAAAAATCATTCACAATCAAATGGGATTTATTCCTGGGATGCAAGGATTGTTCAGTAATCACAAATCATTCAATGTGGTATGTCACATCAATAAGAGAAAGGATAAAAACCATATGATTATTTCAATAGATTCAGAAAGAAAAATGGAAAACATTTGACAAAGTACAACATCCATTCATGATAAAAACCCTCAACCAAGTAACTTTAGAGGGAACATACCTTAATAATAAAGGCCTAATATGTAAAACCCACAGCTTACATCATACTTAATGGGGAAATACTGAAAGCTTTTCTCCAAAGTTCAGGAACAAGACAAGGATATCCAATCTCAAATATTATTCAACATAGTACTGGAAGTCCTAGCCACAGCAATCAGACAACAAAAAGAAATAAAAGATATGCAAATTGGCAAGGAAGAAATATAACTTTCACTATCTGTAGATAACATGATACTATATATGTAGAATACCCTAAAGACCACCAAAAAACAACTAAACTGATAAATGAATTCAGTAGTCATAGGATACAAAATCAATGTAGGGAAATCTGCTGCATTTCTATGCACTAATAATGAAGTAGCAGAAAGAGAAATTAAGAAAACAATCCAATTTATAATTGCATTAAAAATAATAAAGAACCTGGGAATAGACCTAACAAAGAGGTGAAAGACCTGTGCTCTGAAAACTATAAAACACTGATGAAAGAAGTTGAAGATGATACAAAGAAATGGAAAGACATTCCATGCTCATGAATTGGAAGAACAGATACTGGTAAAATGTTTATACTATCCAGAGCAATCTACAGATTCAGTGAAATCCCTATCAAAATACCAACAGCATTTTTCACAGAACTGGAAGAAAAAATCCTAAAATTTGTATGGAACCACAAAAGACCCCAAATAACCAAAGCAATCTTGAAAAAGAAAAACAAAACTGGAGGTATCACAATTCCAGACTTCAAGTTATACTACAAAACTAGAGTAATCAAAACAGTATGGTACTGGCACAACAATAGACACATAGATCAATAGAACAGAATGGAGAACTCAGAAAAAAAGCCCAAAATTATATGGTCAATTAATCTTTGACAAAAAAAAAAAAATATGTGGTGGGGAAAAGACAATCTCTTCAACAAATGGTGCTGGAAAACCTGGACAGCTACATGGAAAAGAATGAAAGTAGACCAGTTTCTTACATCATACATAAAGATAAATTTGAAACAGATTAAAGACCTAAGTGTGAGAAAAACCATAAAAAAAAAAACCCAAGAAGAAAGCATAGGCAGTAATATCTCTGACATTGCCCACAGCAACATTTTCTAGAGACATCTCCTGAGGCAGGGCAATAAAAGTAAAATTAAACTATTGAGACTACATCAAAATGAAAAGCTTCTGCACAGAAAAGGAAACTATCAACAAAACTAAAAGGCTACCTACTGAATGTGAGAAGATATTTGCAAATGACATATCCAATAAAGGGTTAGTTTCCAAAATATATAAAAGACTTCTACAACTCAACAACCCCCCCCCAAAAAAATTCAATTAAAAATGGGCAGAAGACATGAACAGACACTTCTCCAGAGACATACAGATGGCCATCAGATACATGAAAAGATGCTCAACATCACTCATCATCAGGGAAATGCAAGTCAAAACCACAGTGAGATATCACTTCACATCTGTGAAATGGCTAAAATAAAAAATGCAAGGAACGACAAATGTTGACAAAGATGTGGAGCAAAAGGAGCTCTCTTTCACTGTTAGTGGGAATAAAAACTGGTACAACCACAGTGGAAAACAGTATGGAGGTTTCCCAAACAATTAAAAATAGAGCTTCCATATGCTCCAGTAATCATACTACTGGGTATTTATTCCAAAAATACAAAAACATACATTCAAATGGATACATGCACCCCTATGTTTATTGTAGCATTATTTATAATAGCCAAATTATGGAAGCAATCCAAGGGTCCATCAGTAGATGAATAGATAATGAAGAGGTGGTAAATATGCACAAAGGAATATTATTCAGCCACAACAAAGAATGAAATCTTGCCATTTACAACAACCTGGATGGAGCTAGAGAGTATAATGTTGAGCAGAATAAGTTGGAGAAAGACAAATGCCATATAATTTCACTCATATGTGGAATTTAAGAAACAAATGAGCAAAGGCAAAAGAGAGAGGGAGAGACAGAGAGACAGACAACCAAGAATCAGACTCTTAACTATAGAGAAGACAGGAGGGTGAAATAGGGGATGGAGATTAAAGGGTTACTCTTATCACTAAATAATGTATAGAATTGTTGAATCATTATATTGTATACCTGTATACCTGTAGCTAATATAACACTGTATGTTAACTATACTGGAATTAAAATTAAAAGCTGAATGAAAAATATCTATAAGAGAGTACATTTTTAAATAAAATTGGATTTCAATAAAATATATCTAAGAGACCTCGAAGTATTTTTTTTCCTACATAGAGACAGAACAGAATATGAAAATGAAGGGAGAAGGGATAGTTGCTTTTTATGTCAAGTAAATATGTTCCATTTAAAAAAAATGATGTGCATAGCTTATTTGGTCAAAACTTAGAACATTTCATTTACTTTTCCAGAAGTCTTTCACTAAGAGAGAAGATTAACTGTCATCATACTAGGTCTTTTACTTCCTACTCTATGTATATTAAAAAAGAAATCTATCATGTCAAAATCCATTCCTTCCATTTTAGTTTGTTTGAAGCATTTCATAGTATCTCAGAAATTGATATGCCACCTCTTCAATTTGTATTTTAATTCAGTGAGAACTCCATCACTTGACTTTGAAGTAGACTCTATTATATTTCCCAAACACTGATTCTCAAGCCAACTGGAAAGTCTACAGTTCAACACTGTTACCTTGATTCTCCTCTGTATCATTTTTGGCCCCCTTATTCTAGGTCTCTCTCTACACATGTGTGCATACACACAGTTTCCTAAGTGATAGACTCCTTAGCTCAAGAATTCTTTCAATCCTCTATAATTTCTTTAAAGCATTCCTTGAAAATGAAATGAATCTCTGACACTCGCTGGTAGTGCTCTGTGTCTGCATGTAACACAATACAGGCATCTTAGGATGTCCTCACCAGAGGCTCAGCTGTCTCCTGGTTTCATCATGTCAGAGTATTTTTAAAGAACTATACTCATGAAACAAGACATCTAGTAGTACTTTCAGTATGGTCAATGGGTAGCAAGGACTGACTGCTGGGGACCAAGAGGATTTGTGTGCCTCAGTTCTAAAGTGAGCTTCAAAAATTCAGACTAGATAATACCTAAAGTCTTTATGAAGGGGCAGAACTGGTCCAACCACAGTCCAGCACTACCATTGTTTCCTTAGAAGTAGAACTCTATATCTAGCAACTGCCTTAGGGTCTTTCCAAAGAGGTACAGGAACTCTTCAAGATAGAGCCAGTATTTTATACTTGCCACACAGAGGTCATCACAGGCCAGACAGTATTGACTAAAGATAGTGACAATCAATAGAAGGGTCAGGGTGTCAGACTCCTCTGCTGTAAGGTGGAAAAGTGGGAAAAAGAGTAAAGAGCAGAACAGGCTAGCCTGCACAAGCCTGAATGTTGCTTGCCAGAAGTAGGTGAGTAGGTATGGGGAAGACTATCAGATTCTTATTCACAACATTATGAAACACTTTATAAACTATGGGTTAGGCTCCAAATGTTAGCATTTAATTGTGTTAATTAAGCTATTATTTAGCTTTAACATTTAGCATTCCTCTAGACACTTTAGCATTCCTCTAGACACGTTGATATAGATAAATTAAATGGCTCCAATGGCTTCCTGGAATTGAGATGTCAAAACAAAACACTCTTTTGAGCTTTCTTTATCAAGAATTGGGCATATTCCTAGAATATAGTCCTATAGTCACAGTCAGTAACGTTCCTATAAACCTTTAGGCATTTACAGAAGGATTCTTTTTGTGAAAACACACATAAACACAACCCAACCATAGGTTAGTGTACTTTAGAAAGGAAGGAGTAGAGGAAAAGACATAAATGAAGGGGGGGAGAGAGGGAAAAAAGAAAGGATAAATAGAACATAAGGTGATACATATATGGATTATAAGATAAGGAATTTGAGCTTCCTATGTCTGTATTTATTTGTTTATTTTAGTTTGCCAAGGTAAAAATCCCAATTAAGAAAATTGACAGGGTTGGTATATATAGTAGTGACTGTCTCTAGAACTACAAAAAGTTTCTTTATGCCATTAACATATGTTGTGAATAGGAGAAGTCTTTAAACTCTTGTTAAAGTTAGATTAAGCTTCATTTCCCACACCCTAAATGCAGAACTATTGCTTCTGCTCCCAGACCATTATGGGCCAAATCACATAAGCACAAATCATATACAATAGTTATGATTTAGTAATTGTAGTATAAGATTCTATCTGCTCAGATGTCAGAAGTAATGTTAAAATATAAAGCCCAGCTATAAATAGGGTAAAAATCAAAAGAGGCTAAAACTTGTCCTTTTTGCTGAAAAAACATTTGAAAAAGAATACAGCCATCCGTTTTTGGTTACACATATGCGTTATACAAAGCAGCTGTTTTTTACAGAACGTTTCATTTCTACCAACACTACCTTCCTAATTCAGCTCCTCTGTAGATTTTAAGTGCCTGAAAACTTTGCTTTATTTCCTCAGTATTTCAGAGTCTCATTTAATTTAGCAATATCTATGGTGTGTTTGTGAAAATATAACTTTATAAGATTCAAATTTTATGATAGCTTTTTTTTCATTGGGATAACTAATCAATTGTTTAACTATGTTGGCAAAGTTGTTATGTTTCACCATTAAAATTATCAAAAAAAAAAAAAAGAAAAATTAACAGCTCAAAGTTCAACTAAGCTTTGGTGAATTTCCCTTTAAAGCAGAATTTATTACTTTTATTGATAAATAATGTGCTCTACATGTAAATGCTACATAATCCATTTCCATGCCTCACTTGATTCAAGTGCTCAACTCCCTAATTAGGCATCTGTTAGACAATGAAACTTTGTTTTCCTGCACATAATATTGGTCTCTTTACTAATGTAGCTTGAATAATAACAACTTCTTTCTCAAGAGATTAATTTGATGCCTAAAGTGTCAGGAACAAAGATTCAACATTTACATTATATTAATTGATAGGGTGTGAATATTGTTATTATGCAAAGCCATGTATTTTTAAATAATATAACTAAAACTTAACAATTTTGAACACAGGAAAATACTGCATTAGCAACATCAATGAGTTAGGAATAGGGTTTCTGTGACTGTTTTATATGCTATGATTTTCAAACAGACCAATGACATATCACCCTTCTGTGCTTTGTCTATAAGTAGGGATATACATAGCCAGTATTTTCATCTGTATTCTTAGAAGAGGGCATCTTCTCCATTAGAAAATCCACAATGTACAAAAATGTCTGTTGATACTTGGTCATTAGTTTTATAAATGAAAATTGTTCAATGAAATCTACCAAATGAAAAGTGCAGAGTTCTAAATCATGTGGAGCTCTCCAATGTCAAGGTGGTCAGGTAGGACAAGGAGCTGAACTGCAAGTTAACAATCAAACCTATTCACTAACTGTAATAGTGTAACAAGAGGCAAAAGTAGATGCCAGCTCCCCGATGTTCTGTTTCTCCACATGGAACAACAACGCAATGGTTAGGTGACAGGAGAGCAGACGGGGCATTGTCTAACAGCTAGGGAGCCCCAAGCAGAAGGCCCTGCCTTTTTGTGGGCCTGAGGGACTTATGGAAAAGAGAAGGTAACAGTCAAGAGTGGAGAAGTGCTGAGCCAGATTGGAGAAAAGTGTCTTCGTCAAGGTCCCCCATATAGAAGGTCCTGGCTGAGGCACCTGAAAAGTGCTCCAGCCAGTTCCCCTGATAAAGAGGCTTCTGGATGGAGCTGCGTAGGATAGGAATACAGATATATGTATGACCATGGCTAGCCTGAGGGACTAGTCCTTAACTGCAGTTCCTTCCAGAAAACTGTAATGCTCAGGCTGTGCACCAAGTCTAGTCTGAGAGGACACCTTACCCATGAGGCCTGCAAGGCAAAGATGGTGTGTAATTGCCTACGGTCAGGCCTGAAAGGTCATGTAGGGAATTTTGGCCTGGAGCCAAGCTGGACTTCTCAAATCAATCATGTCAGATTCAACAAATATATTCCATACTTCTCAAGACCTGTAGCCTTCACAAATAGCATAGCAGAAATTATTTGTGCTATTTTTCATCAATGAAATTAAAGTTCAATTCTCCATTCAAATATTCTACTCTATTAAGAATGTCCTTTTCTTTAAATATTGTTGAATTTGGTATAAGCATGGTAAAGTGTTACATAACTATAATTTCAGTGTTCATAGAATACCTGACCTCTGATGCTATGGTATGTGACATTTATCATGTGGATGGAATACTCTCTCAGTCTGCGAATGACTGCTTTCTGAAGTTGGAATTTATTGCAACGATGGGTACAGCTTCTCTGAAAGAAAAATAGTACTTTTTAAAGATGCATCATTGTAAAGCAAAAAATATTGGCTACAACTATGCAGTTATACAAAATAATGAGGAAATAATGAGGAAAGAAGAATTACTGTTGAGCTGGAAACCTTTGATATTAATAGTTAAGTAGTAATTCATGAAAGTGAACTGTACATGAAATGTAATAAAGATGAAAATTTTACTGAAGTAATTTTCTCTTCATTATGAAAACATTTCTGATAATATTGAAAAGCAATGTAAAGAAAAAAACAATCCTGTTTAGCTTTAAAGAATTGAAAAAGTAATGGATAAATAGAGAAGTTATACTAGCTGCAAATCCAAAGAATTATTGCCTTACCAAGAAATTACAGCATTTAATCAAATATAACTTCCATCTCATTTTTAAATTAGTTTTTTTAAGGCAAAAAAAAATGTGAGTTATATAGAATAGTGAGGACAAGAAATAAACAGGGAAATTAACTTATATTATAAATATATATATGTTATGTTTTAATATATATTACATATTTATATTATAGAAATAAATGTATTATAAATCTGTTATATATTATAAATTATATCATTATATATCCCACACATTTACACAAGCCCTAATCCTTGAAAAAGTATTATTTATCAATTTTTAATTGAACAATGATTTTACTTCACAGGTTTTTATTAGTTTTAAGTCCGTTTCCTCTGACTTATCAAAAGATACGAATAGAATCTGAGCAAAGCACTGAAAGTAATAACCACAAAAATATACACATGCAAAACATATCACATGAGAGGATGTGATAGACATTATCTTATAGTTCCCTTACAAAATCACATGACTTACTGAGATGATCTAGAGCCTAGAAGCTAGGTATGTCTAATTGCATTTTCCCAGCTGTCACTGGTTTGTCACCTGGCTTGTGAGGTAACAGAAAACATTCTGAACTAATGGATCTACTGTGAGGAGCTCAAGAATAAAAAATACGAATGACTTGGGAATTATGTAGGAATATTTAGACTAATCTTTAAAGTAATGACATACTTTGCAGAAAACTCAGCCATGAAACCAATGTTTCCTAATTAGAGCTGAAAAATCATAAAATCACACACAAAACGATATTAACAGAATTCAAGTGTCCTTGTGCTGACACAGGTTATATTTCTTTATATTTCTCTTCTCAAAGTAATGTGGTGGTGCTATGTAAGATTTTCAGCATTCATATCCTTAAGTATGTCCCTTCACACTTTATTTATCAAGTAGTTTTATTACTTATGGTCCTGTGATTTCAACATATGTAAATATTGCAAACAGTTGTAACTATAATTTAGTCTTATACAGAATCAAATGTTTTTCTTTCAAATATATGTTCCTACATGATAATTTAAATTACAATGAATACATTTATAAAATTGGAATTGTAGTTACTCAATAAAACTAAACAAATATTGTCTTATTAAATGCAATATGGATGCTCAAAGACTCCACATATAAAGTACCAAATCATATTTTTGTCCTGATTCCTGTATCTATTGCACTTAAACATGCACCATGTTCAAATGAAACTGATAGTGCTGCAACAATTTTTTTGGTTTTACTGTTAGCACGTTTTGGGTTCCCTAAACAGGAAAATAGCGTAGTGAAGTGCATGGATGTTCTTAATGCTAAATCAAAGATAATTTCTTTTCAGTATCAAATTATTTTTGGTATTTGAATTGGAAACTCAATATAAGCAAGCATAGAGTTCCAAAAATAATTGATAAAACAAATTCAATTAGTCAGATTTATCTCAGCTTCGTCTTCCTTGCAGCTTAATCAAATTTGTGAAACTTTATAACTTTTGGGGAGTTAGGATGTTACAAAATACTTTTAAAGAATACAAAGACAGAAGCAGGGTTATGCTATGGAAACTGATACTACTTTTAGTACTTTTACTTTACAAAACAGCATGACTATTTTAGCTACTTTGCTAAGAATATACCCTGTTTCTGCTTCATCTATCCTGTGTCCTATAAACATAATGACAAGCCCTATGCTAGAGTAAAGAAGGGCTTGCTTGCAAGCATTGAAAAAAAAAAAAAAAAGGATTCAATAGTCAAATGATAATATCATCATGTCTTTATATTTTTGGCTTTTCTGGAGATTTTCACTTTGACCTAAAAGTACATACAAAACTACAAGTCGATCTCCAATTACATGGATTTGAGGAACATATATCTGTATATGCCTTCAGTATAGCTATGAGCAATCTTCTTACAAAATCTTAACATAGAATTCCAGGCTTGAAAATTTATGCAGAGTAATTTTGGCTTTGGATGTATGGAGAAATAGATAATGTATCTTCAATCCCTGACCCTGACCTTTAAAAACTAACCCTGCTAGAAATACGGGATTAGGTTTAAGAAGTGTTCTCACAGGGAGAAAGGGAAATCCCTAAACAAAATAAGCAAAATAGAACTTCAACATAGATTATAAGAAAATGAGCAGGCATTGGGCTTGTGGGGAGGTCTTAGTTATTGTTCTTTAGCACCTAAGTGAGGATTTAGTACAAAGATCCCATGTGGAGCTGATACCCTCAGAGACTCCATTCATGTGAAGAGGGTGTACAGAGAAAATCTGCTTAATTGCACTTGGAGATGATGAGGAAGTTAGTGTGTCTATCTGGATCCTGAGTGGGGAAACATATCTTGAAATTCAAAGCAATGGATCCTCATCCACTGAGTTTTTGGTTCAGTTTATATTAACCAAATGGTTATGGAAACCATACACTAAGAAACCTATACTATGAAATATGCCTTGGCCCAAAAGACCTACATTGGGTACTAGGAAGAAGCAAATGCAAAATTCCTCTGACCATACAGGATCCCTATAAATAAAGCCCTGGGAAGGCAAGCTCACAATCCAAAGTTACAAAACATTTATAT
This sequence comes from Neomonachus schauinslandi, assembly GCF_002201575.2. Lineage (NCBI taxonomy): Eukaryota > Metazoa > Chordata > Mammalia > Carnivora > Phocidae > Neomonachus > Neomonachus schauinslandi. The sequence goes on from NC_058404.1 coordinate 87,426,630, forward strand.
ATATATATATATATATCCCCTATAAGAGAGTCACAGCCATGACAAACTGGATGAATAGTTCCTCAGAACATTAGGTAATTATGCCAACTTGTGGACATTATGAAGATGGGTGTTTAAAATGACTAAAAACACTATATAAAATTGAAACCATAAGAAATAAAAAGCAAAAATAAATAAGAATAGGACTATTTAAAAAAGAACTAAATATAAATTTCAGAAATGAAAAATTGCCATTGGAATTAAAATTTTACCAAATCAGTTGATTAGAGCTAGGTGAATGGAAGATTAGTGACCTGGAAGCTAGATAATAACAATGCATATTGAGTGCTTACCAAGCCCACAAGTGCTAAAAAAGTAATTGCTACCAAAAATCATAAGATACCTTGGAATACACCTAACCAAAGAGGTAAAGGATCTATACTCTAGGAACTACAGAACACTCATGAAAGAAATGGAAGAAGACACAAAAAGTTGGAAAAACATTCCATGCTCATGGATTGGAATAATAAACATTGTTAAAATGCCTATGATACCCAGAGCAATCTATACCTTCAATGCAATCCTGATCAAAATGCCACTGACATTTTTCAAAGTGCTGGAACAAACAATCCTAAAATTTGTACGGAATCAGAAAAGACCCCAAATCACCAAGGAAATGTTGAAAAAGAAAAACAAAGCTGGGAGCATCATATTGCCTGATTTCAAGCTATATTACAAAACAGTGATCACCAAGACAGCATGGTACTGTCACAAAAACAGACACATAGACCAATGGAACAGAATAGAGAGCCCAGATATGGACCCTCAACTCTATGGTCAAATAATCTTTGACAAAGCAGGAAAAAATATGCAATGGAAAAAAGACAGTCTCTTCAATAAATGGTGCTGGGAAAATTGGACAGCTATATAGAGAAGAATGAAACTAGACCATTCTCTAATACCATACACAAAGATAAACTCAAAATGGATGAAAGACCTCAATGTGAGACAGGAATCCATCAAAATCCTAGAGGAGAACATAGGCAGTAACCTCTTTGACATCGGCCACAGCAACTTCTTTCAAGATACATCTCCAAAGGCTAGTGAGACAAAAGCAAAAATGAACTTTTGGGACTTCATCAAGATAAAAAGCTTCTGCACTGCAAAGGAAACAGTCAACAAAACAAAGAGGCAACCCACAGAATGAGAGAAGATATTTGCAATTGACACTACAGATAAAGGGCTGGTATCCAAGATCTATAAAGAACTTCTCAAACTCAGCACCCAAAAACCAAATAATCAAGTCAAAAAATGGGCAGAACACATGAACAGACACTTCTCCAAAGAAGACATACAAATGGTTAACAGACACATGAAAAATGTTCATCATCATTAGCCGTCAGGGAACTCCAAATCAAAACCATATTGAGATACCACCTTACACCAGTTAGAATGGCAAAAATTGACAAGGCAAGAAACAACAAATGTTGGAGAAGTTGTGGAGAAAGAGGAACCCTCTTACACTGTTGGTGGGAATGCAAGTTGGTACAGCCACTTTGGAAAACAGTGTGGAGGTACCTCAAAAAATTAAAATTAGAGCTACCCTATGACCCAGCAATTGCACTACTGGGTATTTCCCCCAAAGACACAGATGTAGTGAAAAGAAGGGCCATATGCACCCCAATGTTCATAGCAACAATGTCCGCAATAGCCAAACTGTGGAAAGACCTGAGATGCTCTTCAACAGATGAATGGATAAAGAAGATATGGTCCATATATCCAATGGAATATTACTCAACCATCAGAAAGGATGAATACCCAACTTTTACATCAATGTGGATGGGATTGGAGGAGATTATGCTAAGTGAAATAAGTCAAGCAGAGAAAGTCAATTATCATATGGTTTCACTTATTTGTGGAACATAAGGAATAGCATGGAGGACATTAGGAGAAGGAAGGGAAAAATGAAGGGGGGAAAATCAGAGGGAGAGAAGAACCATGAGAGACTATGGACTCTGAGAAACAAACTGATGGTTTTAGAGGGGAGGGGGGGGATGGGTTAGCCTGGTGATGGGTATTAAGGACGGCACATACTGCATGGAGCATTGGGTGTTATATGAAAACAATGAATCGTGGATCACTACATCAAAAACTAATGATGTATTGTATGGTAACTAACATAACAAAATAAAATAAAATTTAAAAAAGTAATTGCTATCCTATTATTTTTTATTGTTTTTTGTTGTTGTTGTTATTTTTATTACTGCAATAATATTCATTAGTATATTCTGGATAACTGGAATTTGTTGGTGACAACCAGACTGGCTCTGTCATCTGTGCTATCTAAACTACTCTGCTGTATTGACTCTAAGGAAATTATTCAGAATTTAGAAGAGTAATAACTAGATGATCAATATGGAGATTACAAAATGTGGAGGATGAAATGTAAAGGTCTAATATGTATCTCTAATCACTCTTCCTTAACACTCTTTTGCGATGCACACACTCCTGGATTTCTCTAGCTTCTTCACTGGTACTGTGTCTCATGCTCTTATGCTTGTTCTTCCTCCTGTCTCTGACTTCTTAACACTGGACCATCCATGGCTCAGACTACAAAGTACTACTCCTCTGTAGATTACTCACTCACTTGATATCATACAGTCCCACACTTTTCCATCTTTATATATCTCCATGCTGAAAATTCCCAATTTCTATCCCATATATATATCACATATATATCATATATACAACTACCTACATAGTACCCCAAATTAGCATCCCTCCAGTCTGGGTCTCACAGTATTCCCCATTTATTTCCTTCCAGGTCTCCAAGACATTGCTTTTCTCTTATAAACCACACCTAAAACAAACAAACCCCACACAAACACACATCTAAGTTACCAAAAAGTCCTATTGGCTCAAGAGTCTAACCACGGCTCACCACCTGCCCCACTAACCACCCTGGTCCAAGCTACCATTATCATTATCCCAGATAATAGCAACAGCATCCTAACTCGATTCCCTGCTTCTGTCCCTGATCCTCTTCAATCTATTCTGAATATTTAAGTTTGTATGATCCTACTTAAGTGTAAGTCAAATGATGTCACATTTTTGCTCAAAGCTACCCAATTCTCACAGAGAAATAAAAGCTTATAAGCTTGTAAATAATTAGGCTATCATCAGCAGTCATTCTCATAATTTTCTACTCTTCTCTTTTTTCACTGTACTTCAATCACATAGACATCCTCTAGTATTCTTTTTTTTTTTTTAAGATTTTATTTATTTATTTGACAGAGAGAGACATAGCGAGAGCAGGAACACAAGCAGGGGGAGTGGGAGAGGGAGAGGCAGGCTTCCCGCAGAGCAGGGAGCCCGATGTGGGGCTCGATCCCAGGACCCCGGGATCATGACCTGAGCTGAAGGCAGATGCTTAACGACTGAGCCACCCAGGCGCCCCATCCTCTAGTATTCTAGGCATGCTTCTACCTCAGCATATTTGCACAGGTTCTCTCTGCATGGAAAATTCTTCCCCTAGATATCCACATAGCATCTTCCTTTACCTCCTTTTTCATTCACTTACATATCACCTTCCCTTAACATCTGTATGAAATTACAACCCCTAATAACTCATCATTTCTTATACCTGCTTTAGTTTTCTCTTTAGCAGTTACTACTGTACATAAAATATGTTCTTTTAATTTTTGTTTAGAGTACATCTCCTAAAAGGAAAACTCCATATGTCACTACTGAATCCCCAAAGCCTAAAAAGGATGTGGGCTCAAGCAGGTGCCTAAGACATAAATAAATTGCATGACCAGAAAGCTTGCACTCCCAGTGCACATATTCAGCCTGTTTTATTACCATTTCTTTTTCAACTCTTATAAAAGGCCTCATGGAAACTTTCTATGACTAGGTGACTAAGAAAATAATTGTAGATGTCATCTAGGTGGCTCTGTGTGATAGGATATCACCAAAATAAAATGGAAGTCTATAGCATTAAAACCTTCTTTAGGGGGTCAATGAGAAAAGAAATCTTTGGAGTGTGTAGAATTTTGGTTGTCTACTTTGTCTATATTGATCTATACTGATTTATGAATGATGAAGAATGGTTGAATGATGAGAAACTTAGATAAAATAAGACTAGTAGATTAAATAAAAGGCAGAAAAAGGCTTCAAGTCCCTGACTCTGGGCTCTTCAGTTCCAGCAGATTCTTCCCACCACACAGGTTGTCCTGACCAAAATTCATGTGCACCTCTGTGAGGCTCTGGGAAAAAACTGGGGAGCAGCTTTCAATCATGTTGATTCTTTCCTCATTAACACTTTTTATAGCTTCTGCTGGTTCTCTAATAACAACAACCTTGAACCAACCTGAGATTCTTTCTCATAACTTTTATAATCTAGTTGGTCCCCCTAGTTTGGCATAGCTTGCTTTTTTTTTTTTTAAGATTTTATTTATTTATTTGAGAGAGAGAGGGTGAGAGACAGAGAGCACGAGAGGGGAGAGGATCAGAGTGAGAAGCAGACCCCCCGTTGAGCAGGGAGCCCGATGTGAGACTTGATCCAGGGACTCCAGGATCATGACCTGAGCTGAAGGCAGTTGCTTAACCAACTGAGCCACCCAGGCGCCCGGCATAGCTTGCTTTAAGTGCTTTATGTTGGAAGTATTTCAGAATTAAAATATAAGTATTTATAAATGGAAAGGAAAATCTATGAGAATATTTAAAAAGTGGTACAAAGCCTCAGAAGCAGATGGGCTCTAGACAAAATAGGAGGGTTATTTCAATCTCATTTATATATTCTAAATCTGTTCATCTCCAGGATCTTCAGTAACTTTTACTTTATTGTTCTCTAGTTGACTATACCGCACTATAACATCCTATCCAGATTGTCCCACATTTCTACATTTCTTCTGTGCCTTTTGTTTTTGATCAGTCAAAACTCTTATTTCCTAATATTTAACCTTCTTGATTTGAAGTCTTTACACTTAAATCTTCAAACTATGTAAGAGGTTCCTATTCCCATTCTGATTCCTCCTAATTTCTGGGAATTGTGAAAGAGGATGCTGTTGATCCTAATGGATTATTCTCTCTCAAATTCCATTTTCTAAAATAAGAGACCTCTTCTTCTTCTTTTTCTTCTTTTTCTTCTTCTTTTTTTTTTAAGTAGGCTCCATGCCCAGCATGGAGCCCAATGCAGGGCTTGAACTCACCACACTGAGATCAAGAGCTGAGCTGAGATCAAGAATTGGACACCCAGGGGTGCCTGGGTGGCTCAGTCATTAAGCATCTGCCTTCGCTTGGGTCATGATTCTGGGGTCCTGGGCTCGAACCCCGCATTGGGCTCCCTGCTCAGTGGGAACCCTGCTTCTCCCTCTCTCACTCCCCTTGCTTGTGTTCCTTCTCTTGCTATGTCTCTCTCACTGTGTCTCTCTCTGTCAAATAAATAAATAAAATCTTAAAAAAAAAAAGAATTGGACACCCAATTGAATGAGCCACCCACGTGCCCTAAGAGACATCTTTTTGTCAGACATCCAGGGAAGAAGAGTAAGATCAGCTTTGGTCAAAGGAGAGCCCAGAAGTAGTTACAATTTTTCCCTTCCTCTTTTCCTTCTGCCTCTCTCTTCCAACTCCTGCCTCTCCATTCCATCTTAATTTACTCATCACAAGGAAAAGCTTCTCTCACTTGTAAATATTTTTATACTTAGTAATTATGTTACTTATTTTTCTTTGCATATGACATGAGTATTTTTTGCTCAGACATACAGAACCTCTGATTTTTCATAGTCTTATTTCTTTGGTTTATAATGAATGTGGAGGATTTAATTTGATTAAATTATTGTCCAAGAGTATTAAATTTCAAGACAACAAGCATAGGCTTGTTATAAAAATTTATATTAGCTTACTTATATATTAAAACATAAACAAAACCATGAATAAAAGGCAAACTAACTTTAATTTAAAAATAAAGCAAGTTACAAAGAAAACAAAACCACTAATTCAAAAAGATATATGTACCCCTATGTTTATTGTAGCATTATTTACAATAACCAAGCAATGGGAGCAACCTAAGTGTCCATCAATAGATGAATGGATAAAGAATATTATATATATTTATATATTATATATATAATATATATATTATATATGTAAAATATATATCAGAATATTACTTAGCCATAAAAAAGAATGCGATCTTGCCATTTGCAACAATAAGGATGGACCTTGAGGGTATTATGCTAAGTGAAATAAATCAGACAGAGAAAGATAAATACTATATGATGTTACTTATTGTGAAATCTAAAAAACAAATTAAAGAAACAGAAACAGACCTGTATATACAGAGAACATCTGATAGTTGCTAGAATGTGGGAGGGATGAGCAAAATGGGTAAAGGGGAGTGGGAGGTACAGACTTCCAGTTTGTAAATGAATAAGTCATGGGGATAAAAGCATATGAATATAGCCGGTGGTATTGTAATAGCATTGTGTGGTGACAGATGGTAGCTATGCTTATGGTGAGCATAACATAACAAAAAGAGTTGTGAAATCATTATGTTGTAGACCTGAAATGAATGCAACATTGTGAGTCAAGTATACGTCAAATAAATAAATAAATAAATAAATAAATAAATAAATAAAAATAAATAAGGCAAGTTAAGGAATGTAATTTTATCAGCAAATAGGGCTGAACATTGACAATTCCTTGTCAAAATATGCAAGCACTTTTATGCCCCAATTGCGATCTGGATTTAAAAACAAACAAACAAACAAACAAACAAACAAACAAATAAAAACAACCAGTAACATTTCTACATTTGTATAAAATGTTTATATTATAATCATACATTTTCCAGCATTTTATGTTTCAGGGGGATGCTTGGAACTCTGTATATTAAGCAGAACTTTACTTTGAACGTATTTTCAAACTTTTCATTATGTGAGTTTTTTAATTTTATTTTGTAAAAGCAAAACATACTTCTGTAATTGAAATACTCATTCTATCTTAAAAAAGAGTCCTATATAAAATGCCAAATGGTTAAGTGATAACACCATGGCTTGATATTTTGTATTATTGAAGGACACTTAACCTGGGTCTTCAAAATGTTTTGAAAGAAAAATCTATTAAAGAATTGGTTGGCTGTAGATATTTGTATTGTTAGACCTAGTGTACCAAAAGGTGATTGTGAAAAATAATTTATAATGAAAAATAACCATTCCAATGATCTTATTGGTATTATTGGGTGGCATATAGAGCCAAGGGCTTATTTCTGATCTTAGTACCTCCTCCATATGTGATAACTGTCTGTATCTTTTTTTTTTTTTAAAGATTTTATTTATTTATTTGACAGAGACAGAGATAGCGAGAGCAGGAACACAAGCAGCGGGAGTGGGAGAGGGAGAGCAGGCTTCCCGCCTAGGAGGGAACCCGATGTGGGACTCGATCCCAGGACCCTGGGATCATGACCTGAGCCGAAGGCAGACGCTTAACGACTGAGCCACCCAGGCGCCCAACTGTCTGTATCTTAATAATAAAAATGCTGGGTTTGGGTTCAAGATGGTAACATAGGAGGCTCCTGAACTCAAATCCAGACACACTGAATCTGCAACTACATATGGAAAAACTTCCTCTGAAAAAAACCCCAATAACTGGCTGAGAAACTCTTACACATTGGGCATATAAAAGAAGGTCCACATCGAAGCAGGTAAAAGAGGCTGGGGCAAAATGTCACCATATAGTTCATTCCCACCATAACGGCCCACATTTGGAAGGGAACTTAAAACCTGGGGCTTCTCCCTGAGGAATAAAGAATTTGAACACCACATTGGGTACCATAACTTTAAGACTTGCACATGAGAGACAAAAACCCAAAACATCTAGCTTTGAAAACCAATAGAACTTGCATTCACTAGACCCACAATTATGGTAAACTGAGAAACTACTCTTAAAGGGCTCACACACAAACTCGCTGCCATGGGACTCAGAGCAGAGGAAGGTGATGGAGACAAACCCAGACTTTATGTGAAAGAGGGTTATTTGCTAATCATAAAGCATCAGCCTAAGGGGCAGTCATCTAATTTTACATACATCTGGAAGCCTATTGGTTGACGTGCAACATATTTGCACTCTCATTCTGTCTCCAGCCAGTAGGCACTTTTTCTTCCACCATTTCCATGGCACCATCTATACATTCTCCCTCTGTCTTATTATAGCCAGTGGGTACCATCTTTTTTCATTGTTGTTTTTGAACTCTAGGCCTTTTTATTTTCTCTAAGCACTACATATATGTACCCCATCTACCTTGCTTCAGCTGGTGGATTCCATATTCACTCCCCATCTGCCATACTCCAGAGCACCAGATCTTCCAGATGGGAATTTTTACATGCATCTGGTTTGCCAGGTTTTTTAGCTGGGACCCAGAGGACACCCCATGATTGCCTGGCTCTGGAGGCCAAGGGGACTTGTGGTCAATGAGTCATATGGGTGAAACTACTGAAGGGACAGTTCTTGATAGAATTCCAGCACAGGACACTGCACAGATAGCATACCAAAACACATCTCTTGTCTTTCTGTGAAAGAAGTCTATTTGCTTGTTGTAGATCTATGACCTAAGGGACAGGCTTCAGGTGTGGCACATTTTTAGGGGAGGGTCTATGGAATGACTCCCAGGGAATGTAAACTGATGGATGCCATCTTTGCAGTTTTTCTCTGCCTTGCTATAGCTCCCAGGTATCTCACAGAAAGAAACTTAAAAACTCACTTGGTGCTCTGAATTTTGTGACTGCCATTCAGAAGATACCTATTGACCACCTGGCTCTAGTGGCCAGTGGCCTTATGCTTGTAGTCCAATGACTGTATATACTTGAATTCATTTAAAAATGTTGCCAGAGTGGCTTCCAACAGCCTGAATCTAGGTGCTGACTCAGACTTTTCCCTTTGGGACAATGACATGTCTTGGCACATCCTCATCTACTCAGAGCCATAAAATATAAAATATACTGCTTGTACAATCTCCAAGGTTTGAGAGACAATCAAGATCTAGGGCAGGGTTGAATGATACTGCTAATTTTCTACATGAGGCCACTCACTCAAGACTAGGAGACATGGCTGTTTTATCTAATGGATAGAAACCCCACAGAGAGTCAAGCAAAATGAAGAAATTGAGGAATACATTCCAAATGAAAGAAGATAAAACCACAGGGAAAAAAAATATTAACGAAATGGAGGTAAGTAACTTACCTGATACAGAGTTCAAAGTAATGGTTAAAAAAGGTGTAAGTGAACTCAGAAGAAGAATGGATGAACACAGTGAGAACTTCAATAAGGAGACAGAATATAAGAAAGTACTAAATAGGAGTCATGGAACATAAGAATGCAATAATTGAACTGCAAAATACACTAGAGGCTCAACAGCTGACAAGATGAAGCAGAAGAAAGAATCAGGAATTGCCAACAGTGCGGTGATCTTACCTAATGAGAGCAGCTAAAAGAAAAATGAAAAAAAAAAAAAAAGGACAAATACTTCAGATACCCATGGGACAAAATCAGATGGACTAATTTTGCATTATAAGGGTCCCAGAAGAAGAGAGACAGAAAGGGACAGAAAATGTATATGAAGAAATAATGGCTGAAAACTTCCCTTACCATTGGAAGGAAACAAGTATCCAGACCCAAGAAGCCCACAAAGTTCCAAATGAGGAAACCAAAAAGATGCACACCTTATAATTAAAATGTCAAAAGTTAAAAACAAGAGAGAATTTTAAAAGCAGCAAGGGAGAAACAACTTGTTACATACAATGGAACCCATAATAAGACTGTAGCAGATTCTTCAGCAGAAGCTTTACAAGTCAGAAGAGAGTAGCACAACATATTCAAAGTGCTGAAAGAAAAGAAAAAGCCAACAAACACTCTATCTGGCAAAGTTTTCATTTAGAATTGAAGGAGAGATAAAGGGTTTCCCAGACAAGCAAAACATAAAGGAATTCATCATCACTAAATTAGTTTTACAAGAAATATTAAAGACATTTCTCTAAACTGAGAAGAAAAGGTGTTAATTAGTTATAGGAAAAGACATGAAGTATAAATCTTAGTAGTAAAGGTAAATATATAGTAAAGGTAGTGGATTAATCACTTATAATGCTACTATAAAGGTTAATAGCCAAAAGTAGTAAAAATAACTATAACTACAATAACAAGGGATAAACAAGGTAAAGAATGCAGAATGTGACATCACAAACATAAAATGTAGAATAGGGGAGTAAAATGTACAGCTTAGAATATTATGAAACTTAAGTTGTTATCAACTTAAAATATACATTTACAGTTACAAGTTGTTATATGTTTCTTTTTAAATTTTTAAAAATATTTTATTTATTTATTTGAAAGAGAGAGAGAGAACACAAGTGGGGCAAGGAGCAAAGGCAGAGGGAGAGGGAGAAGTAGGCTCCCTGCTGAGCAGGGAGCCTGAGTTGGGGCTTGATCCCAGGACCCTGAGATCATGACCTGAGCCAAAGGCAGACACTTAACTGGCTGAGCCACCCAGGTGCCCCTATATGTACATTTCATAGTAACAACAAAGTAAAAGTCTCTAGTAGATAAAGAAAAAATTAAGAAAAAAAAAAACTAAGCTTACTACCAAAAAAAGATCAAACTACAAAGAAAGACAGCAAGAGAAGAAAGGAACATAGAAGAATGAAAAAACAGCTCCCAAACAATTAACAAAATGGCAGTAAGTACATACTTTTCAAAAATGATTTTAAATGTAAATGGACCAAATTCTCCAATCAAAAGATATAGAGTGGCTGACTGTATAAAAAACAAGACCCATCTATATGCTGCCTAAAGAGACTCATTTCAGCAATAAAGACACACATAAGCCCAAAGAAAAGGAATAGAAAAAGATATTTCATGCAAGTAGAAACCAAAAGAGGGGTAGCCCTACTTCTATCAAATAAAGTAGACTTTAAGCCATAACTAATAACAAGAGAAAAAGAAAGTCATTATATAATGATAAAGGGTTTAATCCATCTAGAAGATAAAACAACTGTGTATATATATATATATATATACACACACACACATACATCCAACACCAGAGCACATAAATATATTAAACAAGCACTGACAGATCTAAAGGGAGAAATAGACAAGAACACAATATAATAGAGGGCTTCAATACTCGCTGTCAGCAATGGATACATCATCTGAACAGAAAAGCAATAAGGAAACATTGGAATTTAACCATACTTTGGACCAAATGGACTTAATAGGCTTATATAGAATATTTCACTGAATAGCAGAATACATATTCTCTCAAGCACACATGTAATATTCTCCAGGACAGATTATATGAAATGACACAAAATTAGTCTTAGCAAATTTAAGAAGATTGGAATCATGCCAACTATCTTTTCTGGCCTTGGTGGTATGAAACTAGAAATCAACAAGAGGAAAGATGGAAAATCTGCAAATATGTATAAACTAAACAAGACACTTCTGAACAACCAATGGCTCAAAGAAATCAAAAGGGAAATAAAATATCTGAAATCGAATGAAGGGCACCTGGGTGGCTCAGTTGATTAAGTGTCTGCCTTTGGCTCAGATCATGATCCCAGGGTCCTGGGATCAAGTCCTACATTGGGCTTCCTGCTCAGCAGGGGTCTGCTTCTCCCTCTGCCCCTCCCCCCTGCTCATTAACTGTCTCTCTCTCTCACAAAAATAAATAAATAAAATCTTTAAAAAAATAAAATAAAATGAAAATGGAAACACAGCATAGCAAGTCCTAAGGGATGCTGCAGAAACCCTTCGGAGGGGAAGGTTTATAGTTATAAAGGCATATATTACAAAATTAGAAAGGTCTCAAAATACCTAACTTTATATCTCAAAAAACCTAGAAAAAAAATTAAGCCCAATGTTAGCAGAAGGAAGGAAATAAAGATCAAAACGGAAATAAATTAGAGACTAGAAAAACAATAGAAAGGATTAATGAAACTAAGAATTGGTTTTTCTTTTCTTTCTTTTTTTTTTAAAAATATTTTATTTATTTATTTGACAGAGAGACAGCGAGAGCAGGAACACAAGCAGGGGGAGTGGGAGAGGGAGAAGCAGGCTTCCTGCTGAGCAGGGAGCCTGATGTGGGTCTCAATCCCAGGACCCTGGGATCACCACCTGAGCTGAAGGCAAACGCTCAATGACTGAGCCACCCAGGTGCCCCTAGGAGCTGGTTTTTCAAAAACAAAATTGACAGATCTTTAGGTACACTAAGAAAAAAAAAAAGAATACTCAAATATAAAACTAGAAATTAAAGAGAAGACATTACAACTGATACTAAAGAAATACATAGTATCATAAGATGCTACTATGAATAATTATATGCAACAAATTAGATAATCTAGAAGAAATAAATAAATTCCTAGGAACATACAATCACTGGAGACTGAGTCAGGAATAAATAGAAAATCTGAAGAGACCAATAATGAATAAAGAGATTAAATCAGTAATCAAAATCCTCCCAATACAGAAAACCCCACAGGACAGCTTCACTGGTTAATTCTATCAAACATTTAAAGAAGATTTAATGACAATCTTTCTCAAACTCTTCCAAAAATTTGAAGATTAGAGAACACTTCCAAACTCATTCTACAAGACCAGTATTACCCTGATACCAAAGCCAGATAAGGACACTACAAGAAAAGAAAACTGTAAACCACTATCTCTGATAAATTAAAGATGCAAAAGTTCTCAACAAAATATTATCAAAGCAAATTCAAAAATGTATTAAAAGGATTATACACCATGACCAAGTGAGATATATCACTGGGATAAAAGTATGGTTCAACCTATGCATGCAACTGAATAAATGTAATACATCACAATAATAAAAAGGAATATAAAAATCACATGGTCATCTTAATAGATGCAGAAAAAGCATGTGATAAAAATACAACTTTTCATGCTAAAAAAATACCTCAATTGATTGTAGGTATAGAAAAAACACATCAACATAATAAAGGTGATATACAACAAAGTCACAGGTAGCATTATACTCAATGATGAACTATTGAAAGCTTTTCCTCTACGATCAGGAAGTAGACAAGGATATCCATTCTCATCACTCTTTTTCAATATAGTACTGGAAGTTCCAGGCAAGACAAAGAAATAAAAGTCATCCAAACTGGAAAGAAAGAAGTAAATTTGTCATTATTTGCAGATATTATTTTGTATATAGAAAATCTCAAAGATACAACCAAAAAACTGTTGGAACTAATCAACAAATTCAATCCCATTGCAGGATATGAAATCAATATATAGAAATCAGTTACATTGCTATACACTAACAATGAAACATCTGAAAAGGAAATAAAAAGAACTATCCCATTAACAGTAGCATCAAAACCAGTAAGATACCTAGGAATAAATTTAATCAAGAAGTAAGATATCTGTAAATGAAAGCTCCAAGAGTGTGTTGAAAGGAATTGAAGATAACACAAACAATGGAAAGACATCCAGTTTTAGGGGATCAGAAGAACTACTATATTACAATGTCCATACTACCCAAAGCCATGGATTCAACACAATCCCTATCAAAATTCCAAAGCATTCTTCACAGAAATAAAACAATCCTAAAATTTGTATAGAACCACAAAAGACCCCAAATAGCCTAAAGCAATCCAGAGAAAGAACAAAGCCAGAAGCATCATGTTCCTGAATTTTCAAACTATATTGCAAATCTATAGTAATTATAATTGTATGGCACTTGCATAAAGATAGGCACATAGATCAATGGAACAATAAAGAGCCTGAAATTAAACCCCTGCATTCACAGTCAGTTAATATTCAATAAGGGAGCCAAGAACATCCAATGGGGAAAGGATAATTGTTTTAACAAATGGTGCTGGGAAACTGGATAAACGTGTGCACAACAACAAAATTGGATCCCCATCTTACACCAGTCACAAATTAACTAAAAATGGATTAAAGAGTTAAACATAAGACCTGATACCATAAAACTCCTAGAATAAAATATAGGGAGGAAGCTCCTTGACATTGGTCTGGGTACTGATTTTAGATATGATACCAAAAGCACAAACAACAGAAGCAAAAATCAACAAATGGGACTATATAAAATTTTAAAGCTTCTGGGGCATCTGAGTGGCTCAGTTGGTTAAGCATCCGACTCTTGATTTTGGCTTAGGTCATGATATCAAGGTTGTGAGATCAAGCCCGATGTTGCGCTCCATGCTGGGTGTGGGGCCTGCTTAAGATTTTCTCTCTCTCTGCCCCCCCACCCTCTCTCTCTCTTTCTCTCTCAAAAAAAAAAAAGCTTCTCTAGAGCAAAAGAAAAATGAAATGAGGAGGAATCAGATGAGGGGTTAATATCCAAAATATATAAAGAACTCGTACAATTCAACAAACAATCTGATTAAAAATAGGCAGAGGAACTAAATAGAGAATTCTTGAAAGAAGACATTAAAATAGGGGCGCCTGGGTGGCTCAGTCGTTAAGCGTCTGCCTTCGGCTCAGGTCGTGATCCCAGGGTCCTGGGATCGAGCCCGGTATCGGGCTCCCTGCTCCACGGGGAGCCTGCTTCTCCCTCTTCTACTCCTCCTGCTTGTGTTCCCTCTCTCGCTATGTCTCTGTCAAATAAATAAATAAAATCTTAAAAAAAAGATATTAAAATAGCCAACAGGTACATAAAAGGTGCTCAAAATCACTAATCAGGGACATGAAAATAAAAACCACAATGAGGTATCACCACACATCTGCTAGAATGGCTATCATAAAGAAGACAAGGGATAACAAGTGTTGCTGATAATGTGAAGAAAAGGGAACCCTTATACACTGTTTGTGGGAATGTAGATTGGTCAGCCAATTGGAAGTTCCTCAAAAAATTAAAAATAGATCTATCATATGACCCAGCAATCCCTCTTCTGGGTATAGCCCAAAGGAAATGAAAGCAGGGCATCAAAGAGATGCATGCACTTTCATGTTTATTGAAGCATTATTCACAATGGCTAAGAAATGGAAATAATATAAGTGCCTATCAACTGATTAATGGATAACAAGATGTGATATATATATATATATATATATATATATAAAATGAAATATTAATCAGTCATGAGAAATAAGAACATAATGCCATTTGTTACAACATGGATGGAGCTGCACCTGGATAGCTCAGTCAGTTAAGCATCTGTCTTCGGCTGAGGTCATGATCTTGGGGTCCTAGGATTGAGCCCCACATTGGGTTCCCTGCTCCCTGCTCAGTGGGGAGTCTGCTTCTCCCCCTCTGTCCTTCCCCCACACTTGTGCTCTCTCTCGCTCTCTCTCAAAAAAATAAATAAAATCTTTAAAAGAAGTCACAACATGGATGGAACTTGAGGACATTATGCTGAATGAAAGATAAATACTGTATGATGTCACTTATATGTATAATCCAAAAAAGCCAAACTCAAAAAAACAGAGTAAAATGGTAGCTACCAGGGGTTGGAAGGTGAGGGGATAGGAACACGTATAAGAGTAAAGAAGTCCTAGAGTTTTAATGCATAGTATAGTGAATATAATATAACAACAATATTGTATTAGAATCATCAAGCTTGCTAGGAGACTAAATTTACCTCGGTTATTCTAAACACTAAAAAGAAATGATAATTATATGATTGCTAGACATCCTAATTATCCCCATGATGGTAGTATATAAATATATCAAATTGACATGTTGTATACCTTAAATTTTACATAAGTCAAATATATTAAAAATTAAAAAACACATGTAGTAAAGATGTTTGGAAGTGCTATATGTGAGGAAAAAAAAGAAATTGATTTATTTTTCAAATAAAATCAAAGCAGAGGATTACTGTTTCTTTAGAAAATCACCTTCAGGTAAATTGTCACAATTTTTTGTCTCATAGAAAAATCTTTCACAGAAGTGGAAAGTTTAAATTATTAAATATTATAAAAATGTAGCAGTATAATTATGGAATGGTATGTAGAGTAATTCTATCCAGTTTAATAGACTGGTGGTGTGCTTTATTAACTCTAGTCCTAAGAGCTAAGAAAAATTGTTTATATCAAATACTTCTAATTTTTGCAAAACCCTATGTGGTAAGCACTATTGTTATCTCCATTTAACAAATGAGTAAAATAAGACAGAGACATTATTTGTTCACAGTCACAGAGTCAAAGCTGTGATTCATACACAGGCAGTAAAGCTCTCTGACTCACACTTTTAATCAATATACCAACAGGTTCTCAAAATGGGTTCTGCAGAACCGTAGGGTTCCCAGAGAATTTTCAGAGTTTGTAAGGTCAAAATTATTTTCAAAATAATACTGAGATTATATATTTTTTATTGTGTTGCCTTTGAACTGATGATACAAAAAGAAAAAACAACAACAAAACATGGAAAAACTACTGGCATCTTAGCATGAATCAAGGCAGTAGCATCAAAGTGTACTGGTGGTCATTATATTTATCATCACCACGCATTTTTTTTAAGATTTTATTTATTTTTCAACAGAGAGACAGACAGCGAGAGAGGGAACACAAGCAGGGGGCGTGGGAGAGGGAGAAGCAGGCTTCCCGCTGAACAGGGAGCCCGATGCGGGGCTCGATCCCAGGACCCTGGGATCATGACCTGAGCTGAAGGCAGATGCTTAACGACTGAGCCACCCAGGAGCCCAATAATTATTTTTTAAAATCTCTATTTGTGAGTGTACATCTTTTTATCTGTATGACTAAATAGAAAATACATATTAAAGAGCTAACTATTATAATATTGTGGTTGTCAATAAACAACTCAAACAAGGAGCAGTTGTTTGAGTTGTGAACTGAAATGCCACTTTTTTCACAAAATGCCATTTTTTTTTTAACTATAAAAACAACAGTCAGGGGTACCTGGGTGGTTCAGTCAGTTAAGCATCTGACTCTTAGTTTCTGCTCAGGTAATAATCTCAAGAGTCCGCTGAGCCCCATGTTGGGCTCTGCGCTCAGCATACAGTGCAGGCTTGGAGCTTCTCTCCCTCTTCCCCTCCCTCCACTTGCACTCCCTTGTCTTTCTCTCTCTCTCATTCTCTCAAATAAATAAATAATCTTATAAAAACAATAACAATAAAAAACAAGAGTCATACAAACTAAGGTTATCCAGATTTGGGGTATTTTGCAGCTATTTCCTCAAAAACTGAATTCAGTAAACTTGTTATGTCGAGGAAAACTATTGATAGTATCTATTGACAATAATAAAATTTGAGCTCAAAGTCTCAAATTTAAAAAGCTTGTATCTACCACTAAAATTCACAGCTTCCCAATATACATAGGTTTCTCTGGTGAGATAAGTGATAGTATAAATGAATGTGATCTTTTTATACTCTCTAATAAAATAATTATCTCTTTGAAGTTCTGCATAGCTAAGTGAACCAATATTTTCCAAATGATTAATACATAATGTTACAGAATCATTCATGACAATCCAACCATTCAAAATATAAAATACATCAAAGGATTTTATTATAACAGAGTAGAAAAAATTTATAGATTTACTTTTAGGTTACACCTTGCAAATAACATTTAATAAGCTACCATTTGCTAAGTTTTGGTATAATATTAAAGAAAAATACATAATTACCTCAAAAGTCTATTAAAATATTCTTTCATCTGTATGTTTGTGTGAGGCCAGATTTTATTCATGTATTTCAACCAAGAAACAAAACAGATTGAATATGAAAGCAGATATGATAATCCAGCTTTCTTCAAATGGGTCATCCATTAACAGATTTGCAAAAAGGCTACTTTTGTCATTTTTTTTTTTGTTTTGGAATAATATGGCTACTTCTCATAAAATTTTATTTATGTTAAATAGATTTATTATTATTATATTTAATTGAATTAATACAGATATGTTTTTAAATTTTTATTTTAGCCTTTTATTTTTTTTAACTTTGGGAGGTCTTTTTAAATTTAAGCTAGACCATACTGTACATTCCAGTATCACAGTTTTGTGTCTGTGGTTTTCTAAGTTCTTATTTTAATTACTTTAATCTCTTATATGATATTTATAGCTATAACCTACATTTTTTTAAAAAATCTTTTTGGAGTCCTCAAGATTTTTAAACAGTTTAAAGGGATCCTAGATCTAACATTTTGAGAACTCTTACACTGTACTATGCTGCTTAAATATCTAAACATAGCATAGCAATTGTATATAAGTAATTACTTCTAAAGTGCCTGACATAAGTATGGATGGATATTTATATATCCCTGCTATAGTTGGATATATTCTCACCAAAGTTTGCACTTTTGAGAACTACAATAACTGAGAATACCCAAACTCCAGAGGTAATTCCTTTCATTTTTGGATAGCTCTACAATGAGAAAGGTTTTGGTTACTTTCAACTCAAATCAATATTCTTAAATTCTTCAGTCTAACACAACTACGTTTCTATTAATGTAAGCTAGCATTGTATTTGGTATATGAATTAGTACATTATACCAATGTTGACAATTACTTGAGACTGATATTGAGCTTACTAACAAATATTCTGATGCCATGCCTCCTTACTTCCTAGGTATTGTTGCCTAATCAAACTCCCATTTTCTTCCATCCTGTTTAGAAGCAAATGTAACAGTTTATATTTACCCACCTTCAAGTTCATCCCAGCAGACTAATTGCTTTATTACATTATATTCCTTTAGATTCTAGTTACTTCACTAATGACCACTTCCTGTTATTTGCAAATTTTATAAAATGTATTCAATATTTTTTTCATATTATTGGTTAAAATGTTTGAAAAAAATTTCTCTATAAACTTCTCTGCATCACCCACATTTCTTTTCCTATCCACTAGATTATACGGAAAACTTCCATAAATGCCATGCTAATTCCACATAACTGAAAAGAGACAATTAGATTAATCATAATGACATTTACTAAATGAACACATTAGTACATCTAGTGATTAATGGTTTAATTTTCTAAGCACACAAATTTTAAATATCTAATTCTAGAAACTTATCAAAGATCTATATAATCACATCTGTTTATAATTTACAGAATCTATTCTTTTTATTTAAAACACAAGCTACATCTTTCTTTCTTTCTCTTCTCCATGGTTTTTGCAACAGTAATACAACTCCTTTAGTGACTTTATCTGCAACATCTCTCAGCATCCTTCTACAAAATTCATCAGAGTTTTGTTGTCAAATAATGCCCAGATCAGATTCTTCCTGCCTTCCTATAAACTAAAGAGCTTTCCCTTAAACTTGAGGGACAGCCCAGCTGCAAGGAATGCAAGTGTGCTAGTCAAGACTTGCCCTTAAATGCCAGTGCTGCCCCCTACTGGCCAAAGAAACTGAAGGCTGGTTAGTGAATTTATTAAAGTTTTTCCTAGGTACATAATTATATAATAATAACCCACCCTCCCCCTTGGAGGGACTTGGACATTACATATTCAAGGCATAATGCATAGCGCTAACAAAATTTTCAATAAATTTCAGCTTTTATGTTCATTCAGTGCCCATTTTCTAATTTTTACATTTCTCTATTTTCTGTGCTTTCTTTTATTCTTTTCATGGCTCATGTTCATTTTAACTTATCTATAGACTCATAAAATTGGAGATTTTCATAGGTTTTTTTGGTTTATAGAGCTGCATTGGGCATTGGTTTTTGTAATAAATGCTCTTTTTTTCTTCAAGAGATTTTGTAATTTCCTGTTTTTTTTTTTTTTTTTTTTTAAGAAATGATAGTCCTGGATTCTTTCAGAACATAAATACAGGTAAAGCAAAAAGTCACAAGTGATAATATTATTAATGAAATATAGAAAAATATTAATAGAAAGTGAGAACTTGATATTACTTTAGTGACTTCAGTTATTCCTAGTCTTTATTTTTTACCCTCACTGATGACATACATTGTCTAAAATAAATAATAAGATAAAAGGACATACATTCTTAGGTGCCAAAGGTGAAAAATATTTTTGCATTGTCTCTTATACTTGCTTTTATCCTCGGGATTGAATATATGATTTAAATATTTACAGTGATACCTTGAGGAGTATCTTACCCATGTGAGTAATGTGCTTACACATGGTTATACAATTCAGAACTAGACAATTAATTCCCTGTGTGCCTTCATGACCCTCTACATATTTCATGAAGCTGCTGTTAATACATTTGCCTTTGTGCTTTGTGTTTAAAGATTGCATAATTACTATTTTCGTAATTTGTTATTTCTATCAGTTCTTAGTATCATTGGTTTCCCCATTTGTAATACAGAGTAACCAAAGCATAAAATAGACTGTTGTCCATATTAAATATCAATGTTATCCATTAAATAACATCAAAACTCTCAGTTTCTTTGTTTAAATTATAGTAGCAACATCATTTTACCAATGTTCTTTTCAATAGTGTGGGGCTACAGCACGTTCTTTTTAGTGAAGACATGTGACATTTATGTCTTCATATTCTATATGTTTACTACAGTAAATAAAATACATGAAGCAATAAAAAAGCAAAAATTCATTTTGACATTTGACTTTATGTAATAATTTAGGTCTGGCTTTCAGTTTGGATTTTTCTGGTTCACTCACCTGCAATAATGACTTTATTCAACCTAAAGCAAGTGAGTGCAATGTTTTTGCAGTCACAGAGGATCACAACAATCAAAGTATTGATTTTTTTTTTTTTCTTAACTTGTAATCAAAACCTCTGCAACATGTAGGTGCTGGCTCAGAGTTTCTAAAGTTGAAAGCTGTAGAATGTGAACTTTTCTTTCCTCAAGGCTATAACTTTATTTTTTCCTACCCAATTCTAGAGAGATTAGAGAGAAAGAGGGGTAAACAGACCTTAGCATTTTGCAATTGCTCATAGAGTCTGGTTGGTGCCTCAGCTGCTTCTGCAAGCAGCTGTAACAAAAAACTTTGCCTACAGGCAGGTCCACAGAAGCCATTTTTTCCCCCCTAGCTTGCCTAGGGGCTGTGCTCCAGGCTAAACTTATGGCTTTGGTTACTTTTCAAATCTGCATTTTCAACAATTTTATTTGAATACCAAGTCACATTTCAGATTTTCTGTATTTTAAAAATTTATCAGTAATACATCCCTGCTTTCTTGTGTCCCCCCACCCCCATATTCAAATGATAAAAAAAATCTTTTGGAGCAATATATATTAATAAAGTAGTACGAGGCCCTACATCTCATCAATATGAATGTTTACTTATTGGAAAATTCTCAAAAACAAGGAGAAAAACAAATGTTTATAAGTTTTACAGAGCAGATATTTGGGACTGACTCAGAAATCAGGTATATGATGACAATTAAAGTTTCTATGATAGAGCATAAAGCTGTTTTGCCTACTCTGTAGTAAGAAATGATCTGACATTTTAATAAAGATAAATTAAATGATAAATTGGAAAGCACAATTGTATAAGAGGGAAAGAAAGATGAAATATGCAACTAGAAAATCCTTAAGACTTTATTGGCCAATATTCACTGTACTCCTGACAGGTGCTGTCTTAGCAGATATGGTAATGTCCCCTATTCACTTCTATCTCATATTCTGTGGCATCATGAAATTTATGCAATATCTGTGAATATTTTTACATGCATCCAACATAAATTTCAGTTTATCTATAGACTATTGTCAAAGATATCTATAAGTTTCTGAAAGCATTTTTAAAATTCTCAGGATTTATTTTGCTTGAGGGTGTTCCTGATTATGTTGAAATTCTACTGGGAATCTCATTTTTATTATCACCATCCAGTTTTCTTCTCATGTACTCAGAAATATACAGGCAGAACTTTAGGCTTTAAATCAAAACGAAACCAACAATAACAACATATTCATCATAGACACACACAAAATTGGCACTATTTACTTTGCTAATGTTATGTTGAAATGTTACTTTAATATATTTTTATTAATTGTCTAATGGAAAATTAATATGTGCATATGATAAATACAAAGGAACATAAAAGATTCTTTTCTTTTTTTAAAAGATTTTATTTATTTATTTTTCAGAGAGAGAGAGAGAGCACAAGCAGGGGCAGTGGCAGGCAGAGGGAGATGGAGAAGCAGGGTCCCTGCTGAGCAAGGAACCCCATATGGGACTCAATCTCAGGACCCTGGGATCATGACCAGAGCTGAAGGAAGATGTTCAACCTACTGAGCCACCCAGGTGCCCAGGAAAGATTCTTTTCTATACAAGATTCCACAGCACTCTTTTTGATATGCAAACATTGTTAATATTATTTTGTGCCTCCTACCATCATTTGACTATAAATTTGTACAACTATTATATTTTTAACAAAAAGGAGATGTTACACACACACACATTTCCTCTTATGCAGTTTTCTATTTTCAGTAAGTAATATGTATTTTGGCTCCATATCATCAAATTAGATCTACTTCATTATTTTAGCACCTGCAGAGTGAATATTCATTATATAAATATACTATGATACATTTAATTAGCCCTATATTAATGGGCATTTTATTCATTTCTAGCATTTTGCTAATACAAACTATGCTACAATGAGAATCTTTGTACACATATCTTTGCACAATTGTGACTCCGTGATGTGCTTTAAGTAATAGAATGTGGAACACATGACATTTTCCTGCTTTTGTGCCATGGGTAGCGAGTTGCCAAGTAAGAAATCCAACCATTGGCAAATCCAATCCTGCCATAGACTACCATGCCCTCCCAAACTATAGAACTGTAAATAAATAATACAATGTCTTAAGCTACTGATTTCTATGAAAGCTAGTTACACAGCAATAGGTAACCAAGAGATGCTTCATTAAATTTAAGACATTCTGTTCATCAAAATACACCATTAAGAGATGAAAAGAAAGTCATGGATTAGAAGGCATTTACAATACATACAACTGAAAAAGAACTTATATTCAGATTATATAAAGAACCTCTACAAATTAATGGAAAATCCAAATAGTAAATGGGCAAAAGGCTTGAGACACCTTATAAAAGAATGTATTAAAACATATAATAGTTATATAAAAGTTATATAAAAGTAATCATGGAAATGCAAATTAAACTGCATCCATCAATGGTTAAAAGAGAGAGTTTGCCAATACCAAATGTTGACAAGGATTCCTGTAGCAAGTGAAATTTGTTTGCATACTTAGTGAGAGTATAAACAAGCACCACTACATGGGAGATACTGGGCAGTCCTTACCAAACAACCAGCAATTCCCTTACTACATTGATTCTCAAGTGAAATGAGTGTTCTTGTCCTCCAAAGACAGGTAAAAAAAAAAAAAAAATGTTCATAATAGCTTTACTAATAGCCAAAGTTAGAAGTAAGTAACCATAGAAAAAATGTTACATTTGTGCAGTGAATACACAGCAATGAAAAAAAGTAAATTACTGATATCTGTAATTACATGGATGAATATTGTTTTTCTTCATAAATGGCATCTTTCCATATAAAATTTTTATTTTGCTTATGAGTACTTCCCCAACTAAAATTTTTTTTTAAATGCAGAAATACCTTGTTTTATTGTGCTTCACTTTTATTGCACTTCATAGATGCTGCATTTTATACAAATTGAAGGTTTTTGGCAACCCTGCATTGAGCAAGTCTATTAACATTTTGGTAATTTTCACAATATTTCAAACTTTTTATTATTATTATATTGTTATGGTGATCTATGGTTAGTGATCTTTGATGTTACCATTGTAACTGTTTTGGGGCTCCATGAACCCTACTCATATAACCTGGGGAACTTAACTGATAAATATGTGTGTTCTGACTGCTCCAGCAACCAGCTATTCCTTAGCCCTCATCTCTCTCCTTCTCCCCAAGCCTCCCTATTTCCTGAGACACAATACTGAAGTTAGGCCAATTAATAACCATACAATGACCTCTAAGAGTTTAGATGAAGAGTCACATATCTCTCATTTTAAATAAAAAACTAGAAATAATTAAGCTTAGTGAGGAAAGAATATAAAAGCCAGGATAGGCTGAAAGCAAGGCCTCTTTCAATAAACAGTTAGCCAAGTTGTGAATGCAAAGGAAAACATCTTAAAGGAAATTAAAGTACTACTCCAGTGCACACAAATAATAAGAAAGCAAAACAGTTTTATTGCTGATATGAAAAAAGTTTGAGTAGTTTGGGTAGAAGATCAAACCAGTCACGACATTCTCTTAAGCCAAAGCCTAATCCAGAGCAAGGTCCTAAGTATCTTCAATTTTATGAATGCTAAGAGAGGTGAGGAAGCTGCAGAAGAAAAATTTGAAGCTAGCAGGGTTGGTTCATGAGGTTTGAGGAAAGAAGCTGTCTCATAATGTAAAAGTACAAAGTGAAGCAGCAAATATTGATATAGAAGCTACAGCAAGTTCTCCAGAAGAGCTAGCTAAGATCATTAAAGAAAGTGGCTACACTAAACAACAGATTTTCAATGTAGATGAAACAGCCTTCTGTTGGAAGAAGATACTATCTAGGGCTTTCATAGCTGGAGAGGAGAAGTCAGTGGTTAGCTTCAAAACTTCAAAGTTGTAAAGGATGCCTGATTTTATTAGGGGCTAATGCAGTGGGGACTTTAAGTTGAAGCCAATGCTCACTTACCATTCTGAAAACCCTAGGAGCTTTAAGAATTATGCTACATCGGGGGCGCCTGGGTGGCTCAGTCATTGAGCGTCTGCCTTCGGCTTGGGTCATGATCCCGGGATCCTGGGATCGGGTCCTGCATCGGGCTCCCTGCTCTGCGAGAAGCCTGCTTCTCCCTCTCCCGCTCCCCCTGCTTGTGTTCCCTCTCTCGCTGTCTCTCTCTCTCTCTCTGTTGAAAAATAAATAAAATCTTAAAAAAAAAAAAAAAGAATTATGCTACATCTACTCTGCTCATGCTCCATAAATGCAGCAACAAAACCTGGATGACAGTTTATCTATTTGTAATATGGTTTACTAAATATTTTAAGCCCACCGTTGAGACCTATTTAGGAAAAAAGATTCCTTTCAGAATATTCTGTTCATTGACAATGTACCTGGTCGCCCAAGAGCTTTAATGAAGATGTAATGAGATTAACGATGTTTTCATGCCCGCTAACATAACATCCATGCTGCAGCCCATGGGTCAAGAAATCATCTCAACTCTCAAGGCTTATATATATTTCATAAGGCTCTAGCTGCCATAAATAATGACTTCTCTGATGGAAGTGGGCAAAGTGAATAGAAAACTTTCTGGAAAGAATTCACCATTCATCCACTAAGAACATTTGTATTTGGGGGAGGAGGTCAAAATATCAACATGAACAGGACTGAGGAAGAAGTTAATTCCAACCTTTATGTATGTCTTTGAGGGGTTCAAGACTTTAGCAGAGGAAATAACTAAAGATGTGGTAAAAAATCTTTACAGATGAGGAATTGCTTCTTATGGATGAACAAAAAAGTGGTTTCTTGAGATGGAAGCTATTCCTGAAGATGCTGTAAAGATTTTTGAAGTGATAAAGGGTTTATGCTATTACGCAAACTTGGGGCGCCTGGGTGGTTCAGTCTGTTAAGCTTCTGACTCTTGATTTCAGCTCAGGTCATGATCTCAGGGTCATGGGATTGAGCCCTGCATCGGGTTCTGTGCTGAACGTGGAGCCTGCTTAAGATTTTCTATCTCCCTCTCCCTCTGCCCCTCTCCCTGAGTGCATGCACATGCTCTCTCTCTCTCTCATAAAAAAATAGAATATTACATAAACTTAGTTGATAAATCAGTGACAGGGTTTGAGAAGTTTGACTTCAATTCTGAAATAAGTTATACTGTGGGTAAAATGTTATCTAACAGCATCGCATGCTACAGAGACACTGTGAAAGGAAGAGTCAACTGATATGGCAAACTTCAGTGTTCTCTTATTTTTTAAATTTTTATCATTGTTGTCTTATTTTAAGAAATTGCCATAGCCACTCCAACCTTGAGCAACCATGACTCTGATCAGTCAGCAGCCATCAACATTGAGGTAAAAACCCACCACAAGCAAAAATATTAGTATTCACTGATGGTGATTTGCATACTTTAGCAATAAAGTATTTTTTTTTTTTAGCAATAAAGTATTTTTAAATTAAGGTATATAATACTCCTCCACCCCGGCCCTAATCTTAATCCTAACCCTTTATTTGAGAAAAAAAATAAGATGTGGTACATATACAATGGAATATTACTCTACCATAAGAAAAATATAATCTTGCCATTTGCAATGACATGGATGGAGCGAGAGTTATGCTGATTGAAATAAATAGGTCAGAGAAAGACAAATACCATATGATTTTGCTCATATATGGAATTTAAGAAACAAAACAAAGGAGCAAAGGTGGGGGCAGAGAAAAAGAGAGGAAACCCAGAAGCAGATTCTCAACTACAGAGAACAAACTGATGCTTACCAAAGGGGAAATGGATTAAACAGATGATGGGGATTAAGGAGTGCACTTGCTGTGATGAGCACCAGGTGATGTATGGAAGTGATGAATCACTATATTGTACTCCTGAAACTAATATTACACTATATGTTAACTAACTGGAATTTAAATAAAAACTCAAAAAAATAAAGGTATGTATATTTTTTAGACATAATGCTATTGAACACTTAATATACTGCAGTGTAATGTAAACATAACTTTTATATGCGCTGGGAAAGCAAAAAATTCATTTGGCTTGCTTTATTGCAACATTTACTTTATTGTGGTGGTCTAGAACTGTACCCACAATATGCCTTTATATTATTTTAGCATTTTTATAGATTTTGGTTTTAATATTTAAATCTTTGATTTATTTGCAATTATTGTTTGTTTCAAGAGTAGTAAAAATCAGCATTATTTCTTTCTGATGGCCAGCTATGTATTCCCACATTTACAAAGTCCTTGTATTTTCTTCACTAATTTGGAATGGAAATTTGTCATATATTATATTCCTATGCTTATTCATGTTTGTTTCTCAATTTTGTAATTAGCACCATTAATATGCTTATGTGCCAATATGAAGCTATTTTAGTAATAAAAACCTTATTTATCTTTTACTTATTTTCTCTTTAGAATATCCTGGCTTTTCTAAAAAGAAAAAAAAAAGGTTTTTTGTTGTTAAAAACTTTAACATTAGAACTGTTGAGTTCCAGAGACTATTTGATAGGATTACAGTTCAGATTATTTAGGGGAGAAATGACATACTTAAATATAAAGAACTCTAATCAAAAACAATGTTTTATGATTCCATTATTCAAATTTTATTTTATGTCCTACACAAAAATTTCAAGTTTTCTTTATATAGATCTTCAATTCCTAAGTACATTGCCACTGGATATCAGCTACAATCTTTTTTTCTCTTCTTGACTTTTTTCTTTCTCCCTCTCTCCCTCCCTATTTTCTTTCTTTTAAGAAATACTGCGGGGCACCTGGGTGGCTCAGTCGTGAAGTGTCTGCCTTCGGCTCGGGTCATGATCCCAGGGTCCTGAGATCGAGCCCCACATCGGGCTCCCTGCTCAGAGGGAAGCCTGCTTCTTTTTTTTTTTTTTTTTTTTAAGATTTTTATTTATTTATCCCAGGGTCCTGGGATCCAGCCCTGCATTGGGCTCCCTGTTCCATGGGAAGCCTGCTTCTCCCTCTCCCTCTCCCACTCCCCCTTTCTCGCTGTGTCTCTCTCTGTCAAATAAATAAATAAAAATCTTTAAAAAAAAAAAAAAGAAATACTGCAAATGAGGTCTTTTTCTCATTAGATTTTGTTATATTTATTACGCAAATGACTTTTTAATTAATTGTGTAGCTAACCACCTTAAAACAGTTTCTTAATAGAAATCTACCATATTTTGGTTGAGTTTTCAGAGTTTTACAGAGTTTTACAGAAATGCAACAACAGCATCTGCCAAAAGTATTCTTATTTATATACTGCTTACATAAGTGGCTTACCTAATACCATCAGAGTATTTAAAATAATTGTTTTTTGAAAAACTGTCTTTTCATAAAAATGATATTTAGCTGAGATAATGTATTTTAATTTCTTTTTTTTTTAAGATTTTTTTATTTATTTATCTGACAGAGAGAGACACAGTGAGAGAGGGAACACAAGCAGGGGGAGTGGGAGAGGGAGAAGCAGGCTTCCCGCTGAGCAGGGAGCCCGATGTGGGGCTCGATCCCAGGACCCCGGGATCATGACCCGAGCCGAAGGCAGACGCTTAACGACTGAGCCACCCAGGTGCCCCAAGATAATGTATTTTAATTTCTTATTTGCTAGCCAATTATTCCTTAAAGATGTCAAACTATATTCCCCACAACTCACCTTCATTTTAGGTAAAGTGTGCATATGAGTGTGTTTGTTTTCATTAATGAATGCAGAAGTTCAAGTGTCTCTTTTAGCACCTATTATCTGTTTACCTCCTTTGAATCAGTAAAATTAATGTATGTCCTAATATTGAAGAATCTACATTCATTAGATAAAATTCACTCACTTCATGATACTTATGTATTAATATTACATTTAGTATTTTTGGACTGGTATTTATAGTAATATTGGTTAGTAATTTTCTTCAATTTATTCTTTACCATTTTCAAGTTTGGGTGATAGCATTTTCCTAGCTTTCTAAAAGGAATTGTACAAATTTCTACCTTTCTCTATGATCTAGACAAATTTAAATATAATAAGAACTGTCTATCCCCTAATAGAAAAGAATGCACCTGTGAACAATCTGGACATAACATTTTTGAAGGATAGTTCTTTAATAATTTTTCAAACAGTTTAAAATTATTCTTTTAGATTTTCCATCTCTTTTGGGTCCAGTTTTTCTAAGTCCAGGTTTTCAAATTAACTCATAATGCTGAGAGAGGTAGTAAAAATAAATCTGCCACTTACCTTTCTAATATTATTTGTGCTTAAATTTTGCCATTTTTTCTGATTTCTATTTTATAAATATTTATTTTTATCTTTTAAAATTATTTTCTTCCCTATTCATTTTTTTAATTTTGCTGTTCTTTTAATGATTGCATAAATTCTGTTTCACTTTGATTCCATTTTTTTCCTTTTCTGGTAACATAGGTATATATAATATTAATTTTTCATCTGAACATTTTTACCAGTATCACAAAAGATCTAATAAGTAGTGTTATTGCCTTTATATTCTGCAATTTTATAGTATTTTTTAAAGAGTTAATATTTGGGTTTTACATTTCTACCTGGTATTTTTTTGGGGGGGGGTCTCTTTTCAGTTTCTATTTTTATTATTGTATTTATTTCTAGTGTTATTACATTTGAGTCAGAAAAAAGTGGTTTTACTCTTTCATTAATAATAATGTCTAGGAATCATGGTAAATGTATACATAAATGAAGTATTTTTTGAGTGGTTGCAAAGTATATTCTATGTGCTCAGTGTATGTAAGTACACAAACATATCTTTGTATCCTACCAAAATTATTTTCTCCACATACTTAATTTTATTGGGAATATTTCATCTATTATTGGCTAGTACATAAATAGAAGCTGCTGATATTTTTCTAGAATTCTTGTTTTGTTAATTTTAATGCTCTTTAATTATTTAACATATGTATAATACTACTATATACCTGACTTCATACCAGGTCTTTTATAAGTATTAACTGATTTCATTCTAGAAGTAACTTTTTGAAAATGTACTATTATTTGCACTTTAGAGATGAGGAAATTGAGACACTGAGAACCTAAGTGACTGACTCAAAGTCACATAGCTCTATTCAGTGAACCTAGGATTTGTAGTCAGTCATATTGACCAGAATCCCTGCTCTGAATTATTCCACAAAGCACTAAAGAATCTCCAAAAAAACTATTAGAGTAAATAAACTAATTCAGCAAAGTTGCAAGATACAGTATTAACTAATTTGATTTTGTGTATGTGCAGACATTTGACCAGTGACCCATTTATTAACTAATACTATTTGGATTTGATTACATATTTTTTTCTTTCAATTTATTTCCTGGAACCAGTTTGCTCACTTATCATCTATATATGTTAGTTTGTCATTGTCTCTCTCTTTCTCTCTTTTTTAAAGATTTTATTTATTTATTTGAGCGTGCGTGCGAGAGAACGAGAGTGCAAGAGCAGGGGGAAGGAGAAACAAGACTCCCCGCTGAGCAGGGAGCCCGGTTGGGGACTCGATCCCAGGACCCTGAGATCATGACCTGAGCTGAAGACAGACGCTTAACCAACTGAGCCACCCAGGCACCCCTGTCATTGCCTGTTTGAGGCCATATAAGAAGCCATATTTTTCATTGTTCTTTGTTTCACTGATTTTTAAAATTTGATCTACTTTGTGGTATAATTCATCGTTCTGTGTTTGTCCACCAGAGGGTGTGTATTTGGAGGTGTCATAGCATATAGGTTGCTTTGCTCAGTCCCTTTTAGGTTTCACTCATCCCTGAAGAGAGACCATTCTCCAAGAATCAGCTATTTGCAGAAGTGTTTTTGAGAGGGGAAAAAGGTCAGTGAGCTGTAAGAGCTCATCTTGGACATTTTTTCTGTGGTTTCCAAATTTTTCTTCCTTGAGGTAGTAAGCAGTACCTTTGGCTCTCAGTTTTCCCTCACTGGCTCATTGTATGTCGATGTGGCATTTTCTTCCTTTCAGCGGACAAGCTTGAAAACTGCATTTCTGCATGCTCCTTCACCTTGCCTCCTAACAGCGTGCTTCTTGCCCAGACAGTATGTAGGGGTGGGCTCTTTTCCAGCCCCCTTTCCCCTGACACACCTCTATGATGAATATGATTTAAAGACATCTCCTTGCCTGTCTATTCAAACATTGCAATTTCAATGAAGAACACCTCAAAATGGCCCTTTGGAAAGTGACATAAAACTTGTAATTCTCCGTGCTCCTCTCACTCTGATGTAGATACGCAGAGACAGTTCTTTTCTCTTGTCTCTCTTCATTATACTGATCCAATAGTTGCTGCTGGTTGGCAATCTTATTCCAGGTCTGAGGTGTGTGTGTGGGTTTGGTCCTAATTTTATTAAAGGTGAATTTTCTATTTCTCATTTTTTTTGTCTTAGAGAATTGGATTCAGGAAAAAAGTGAGCAAAGTGAACTTTGATATCTACAAATGGAAGTCAAAACATGATTTAGACCTTGATGTCTCTTGTAAGTTACTCAGAATAGAGAACGATTAAAAGATCAAAATGACCTGCTGTAAGAGCAATGGCTGAGTGTATTCACATATTTATAATTGTACTCTTTTTTAAAGCTTGCAGCCTTATGTTCCATCCAAATAGGGCATTATCATATATCATGTCGTATTCAATATAATATGCACCACTATGCAGAATTCAAATTCTGTACTAAATTGTGTTGATATACTGTCCCAAAAAGGTATTAAGTATCCCAACATCTATTACATGAATGAATAAAAAAAGCACATGCATAATACTAAAGGGACAATATACCAGGTCTTTGTAATGTAATTATTCAAAGCGTTTTATATGTTTTTATGATATTGCCTGGATCTCTGAAACCTAAATTATAAGTGTCTTTCCAGATACTATGCATAAAAATAAAACATTTTCTCAAATTACATTCTCATTTCCAAGATAATATAGTTTTTCTCATATATTTTGATTCATTTCAAATTTCTTTCCAATGGTTATTGCTGTCTTTGGCTACCTCATTTGAGTACTTGAATAATATTTCAAATATTATTTGAATTCAGCAAGTTTAGATGCTCCCTGACAATTAGGGACATTTAGGTTGGAGGGAAGATTTCTCTGTCATTAAGTGAAAGAGTGATGTTTTATGCTAATGTATTATTTATTTACTTCTGGGGAGCAAAATGTCTCAAAATTTAGCTATTAAAAAATAAATATTTATCACCCACAGTTTCTCTGGGTCAGGATCTGGTCACAGCTTATCTGGGTGTCTCTGGTTCATGGTCTCCCTTAAGGTTTCAGTCTAGGTCTTGACAGAGGCTGTGGTCTCTTCTGAAGGCTCTACTGGAGGGAGGGATCCCATTCACAAGCTCCCTCATATGGCTGTTGGCAGGCCTTGGTCACTTGCCCAGTAGGCCTCTTCATAGGGATGCTTCATAATGTGGCTGCTAATTTTCCTCAGGGCAACTAAAGTCAGTTTTATTTCCTGATCTCAGAAGTGACATATCACTTCTTCCAATTCTCCTTGTAAGAAGGAAGTTGAACTTAGTCCACACTGAAGGGCAGAAAATTACACAAGGGCATGAATACCAAGGGGTGGGGATCATTGCAAGCCATCTTAGAGGATACCTACCACAGCTAACTTCTGAAATAGTGTGAAAATGGATCAGAAACAACATTAAAATAACCTTTTAAATCCATAGTTCTCTGATTATTACTTTTAAAAAATATTTTCACAGTGGTTCAAGGTAATGATATGCAAAATTCTTTCAAAAAAGGATGTGCAATGGGTAAAATAGGCTGTGTATCTGTGTCTGACAGAAACAAGAATGTTGGTAATTAGGAAATTGTTCCACTCCTTAGACTGTTTCAAAAATAGCTTAGCTATTTGTGATTTGTTTCAGAAGAAAAAGGAGGACACAGAAAAATAGCTAGCCTATTAGTTGTCCTGGGTTTTAAAAGAGGAATATTTGTGGGGTCCCTGTTGGTTTCTAAACATCTCAGCTAAATACTGGAAAGGAGATTCACTTCAATTCTTTAAGCTTCATCTTTAAAAGGAAGTACAGAGTATCAACAAATCAGATTTGTCATTAATATTAATAAATAAACTGGCAGAGTAGGCATCTGTCTGCTTTCCTCTTATCCTCATATTGTTTCCATCTCCTTCTATCACTTCTGTCACACTGAAGAATTTTCTGTCCCATCCAACTTTATGTGATTTTTCTCTTCTCCAAAAAGTTACAGCAGTTTGAATTTCCAATATCACTGATTATCATTATATTTAATATTATGGACCCAGGACTCCAAGATGGCGTCAGTCGTACCAGTGAAGGAGAAGATGCTCATGGATGTGAAACTAGGAGAGCTGCCCAGCTGGATACTGATGCTGGATTTCACCCCTAAGGGCATTGCTGGAGCATTTCAAAGAGGTTACCAGCAGTATTACAACAAGTATGTCAATGTGAAGAAAGGGGGCGTTGCTGGGATTTCTATAGTGCTGGCAGTTTATGTGCTTTTCAACTACTGTCGTGTTACAAGGAACTCAAACACGAGCGGCTATGAAAGTACCACTGAAGAGGGCCCAGTGTGGAGGCACATCTGGCATTCCTGACCATGACCTTTGCCTGGCACCCTTGAATCCTTTCATATTAACATCCAATAAAAGATGAATGCTCATCTCTATATTTTGCAGTATTTAGCTAAGTTTCTGTACATTGTATATGTTCAACATGGACTTACTTAATTCTGTCGAGTGGAATTCATAAATAGGACTAACTATTAATACATTTACTCTACTCAAAATAAAGATTATAGGCTAGTTTACATTAGTAGTCTACAAAAATAATAAATGCCAAATTTATACATTTTTATTATTTGCAGTAGTTGCAATGTTGTCCTTCCGATGTAATTTTGCTTTGAGCATTGAAATTAATTCAAACTTCAATTGATCCAAATTTTCAGTTTATTTTTTAAAGAATCAAGTTTGTTTCCCATATGAAATAAATCCAGTGGGACCATATAAATAACTAAATTATTGACATGTATATTTTGACATTATTTTTTTTCTAGCTTTTGCTGCTTTGAGGCTATTTGGCATTTTAATATAAATAATAAATTCATGTACATATATGTTGGAATAAACCCACAATTATGAAGCAAAACTATATACATCAAGAGATGTGTATTACTGTTTTACAACAAAAAGCCATTTTCAAATTGTGAGTCACTTATTTAGCTAAGGAAAAGTAACAAGTCTTTTAAGAAAATAGAAGCTACTTTTATTTGCTGTGCAGCATTGGCTAGTTTGGAGAGATGAATATTGTTTTCTATGCCAATGACATTGATTTAGTTTTATGATAAAGAAGCTACTTATATTTGAGAAAAATATATTTTTTCTATTATTTTTTCATGGTAAAATATATAAGACAAGGAGGAAGTTACACAATTACCTTAATTTGCATTTTTATTCCCAAAATTATTTTCATAAAACAACACAAATAATATAGAATATTGTCTGGTACTCAATAAATATTTTTAAATGAGTTTTGATGATTATTTAATTTTCTTAAAAGAGTTACATTATTTTTTCCATTAACAGTAATTAAAATATTAAATTAAATTAAATTAAATTAAAATATTTTAATTAAAATATTAAATTAATTAAAATATATAAAATAACAAAACCAAAATGCAGAAACTGATTCTGAAGCCATCTTTTCAGATAAATAAAATCACATTTGATCTTGTGTGGATGCACACACACATATTGCATGTGCAGGTATATGTATATTTATATGAAAGCAAGGATATATGTTTAACAACTAAAAGTAATTTTGAAAATATACATAATAATTTGTTCTAAGTACTGATATTATAGTATTTCTATAATTATTGTATATGGTAAAATTCCAATGAAGAAATTCTCCTAACCTGTATGTTTTACTTATCATCTTCCTTCTTGTCCTCTTTCAAATGTTCTATGTATTCTTCCATATTTTGTGTCAGCCATATGTGTATGTGTGTGCACATGTGTGTATATAGAGATATATAAATATTGATACATATATGTACACAAGTATATATAGAATGTTTTGGACTTTTTTTTATACAAAATACCATAATAAATACACTCTTCTAAATTTCTTCTAAATTTTTTTTCAATAAATTATGTTATGGAGATCTCCCCAAGCATTCCTAAAACTTATGTAAATTATGGAAACCCCTAAGAAATTTTCCCAAATCAAGAGAATTTGATCAACACAAAAAAATGACATAAATAAATAAATGAAAGCATAGAAGTAACTCTACCTTCCAAAAAGCAAATGGCAAAAGTAAATACAACCAACCCTATTAATAATTATATTAAATATAAATGGGCCTAACAATCCAAACAAAAGGGAAATACTGTTAAACTTGCAAAAAGGCAAGAACTAACAATAAGAGCTCAATTTTCCTTATTGAATAATTGAAAAGTCAATATATTGTATAGATATAACAATTATGAATATATATGCACTTAACAACAGAGCTTTAAAATATATGAGGCAAAAATTGACAATACCTATGTAAGAATAAATAAATCCACAATAATAGGTGGAGATTTAAAAGAAAATAAACTTTGTTAAAGATTTTATTTATTTATTTGAGAGAGAGAGTGCATGTGAGTTGGGGGGAGGGGCAGAGGAAGAGTGAGAGGGAAATAATCTCAAGCAGACTCCACACTGAGCATGGAGCCTGACATGAAGCTCAATCCCACAATCCTGAGATCATGACCAGAGCTGAAACCAAAAGTCAGATGCTTAACCGACTGAGCCAGCCAGGCACCCTTTACTTCCGTTATTGATAAAGGGAACTTGACAAAAATAATGAGCAAGGATATAGAATATTTGATTGACACTATCAACAACCTTAGTCTAATTAACACTTAAAAAAATATTATATCCACTAACTTCAGAATGCACATTCAGGTACACAGAATGCATTCAGCAAGAATGACTCCATGCTGCATTTAAAAATAAGTCTCCATATATTTCAAAAACAAATAATCTCCCAAGGAATCTTTTCTCACTACAAAAGAAATAAATTAGAAAGCAATAAAATATAACATCCAGAAATGTCCTCAAATATCTGGAAAACAGACAAAGTACACTTAAATATCTTATAGATAAAAAGAATAATAAAGGGAATGGGAAAATATTTTGAACTGGATGATAATTTAAAAAAGCATCAAAATTTTAAAAATTTAAAGAATTTAACTATAGAAACAAAGGGAAATGCACAAATTTAGATGTTTCTATTGGAAAAGAAGAGTCTAAAATTACTGAGCAAAGCTCCCACCTTAAAAATTAGAAAAAGAACCATTAAATTCAAGTAAGTAGAAGGATAGAAAATAAAGACAAGATTAGAAATTAATATAAGACAGATGAAAAATAGAGAAAAATTAAGAAAGTCCAAAGTTGTTAGAAAACATCAACAAGAGAGGCTCCTACACTGAATGATAAGAAAAAAGGAAAGAGAACAAAATTATCAATGCCAAGAATGAAAGAGTGGGCCCCACTAAAGGGCCATAAGGAAATTAAAAATATGAGGGAATATTAGAACTTTATTGACATGTTAGACTAATATTGACAACTTAAAAAGAAGGAAGAAATTCCTGAAAGACATAAATTACTAAAACTGATAGCAAGAATAAACAGAAAATCTTAATCCTTGTATTTCTATTAAAGGAATTGAAATCAAAATAAAAACTTTCCCACAAATAAAACTCCAAGGTCAGATTGGTTCACTGTTGAATTGTATCAAATATTTAAGGAAGAAATAATATGAAGCCAAGATTAATACTTTCCAGAGATAGATCAGTAGGCATCCCATTTTATTTGGCCAAGATCTCTCTGGTACCAAAACCAGGCAAAGGTATTACAAAAATAAATTACAAACTAATAGCTTCATGAACATCAATGCAAATTCTTTAACAAAATATTAGCAAATCTAATTCAACAATATATAAAAAGAATAATACATTGTAACCCAGTGGAATTCCAGAAATGCAAGTTTGTTTAACATAAAAAATCAACCTTGTATCCAAAGACATAAAGAACTCTTAAAATCTGATCAATGAATGGGCCAAAAATTATAACAGGTACCTCAAAAAGAAGATACAAAGATAGCAAATGAGCATGTGAAAAGATGCTCCCCATCATTTGACATCAGGGAAATGCACTTTAACACAACAATGAGATACAAAATCCAGAACACTGACACCACTGAATGCTAGTGAGGTAATGGAGCAACTGCTGGTGAGAATGCAAAATGGTACAGCCACTTTGGGTTCTAGTTTGGCAGTTTCTTACAAGCAGAGTCTAACCATATAATCCACCAATTGCACACCACTCCTAGGTGCTTATCCAAAGAAGGTGAAAACTTATATCCAAAACAATCAAACAAACTTCTGTCCTGCATACAAATGTTTATAGCACCTTTACTCATAACACCGAAATTCAGAAGAAATCAACTATCTAAGATTCTTGCAATAGATGAATGAATAAATACATTGTGGTATATCGATCGATTGAATGGAATATTATTCTGTGATAAAAATAAATGAACTTTCCATCCCTGAAAAGACATGGGGGGAGGACCTTTAATGAATATTGCTAAGTAAAATTTCAGTCTGAAGAGACTTCATACTATATGATTCCAATTCTATGACCTTCTGGAAAATGCAAAACTATAGCGACAGTAAAAAGACAGTGGTTGCCCATGCTTAAGGGGTGGGGGCTGAGGGTAGAGTAGAGGGCAGAGGGACAAATAAGTTAAGCTAGGAGATAATATTCAAAGTACTCTGTACTATACTTAATGACATTATGTGTGTAGCAAAATCTATTAAAATTATACAACACAAAAAATAAACCCTATGTAAACTATGGACTTTGGTTAATAGTATTGTAGCAATGCTGAATTATCACTTGTTACAAATGTAGTATGCCAGTGCAAGATGTTAATAGTAGGGGGAAAACTATGGGTTGAGGGAAAGGGAACATACAGGAAGTCTATGCTCTATGTACTTTCTGTTCACTTTTCTGTAAACTTGTAACTGTTTTAAGAAATAAGGCTAATAAAACATTTTTTAAAAACCAATCTGGTTTGCCATGTCACTAAATAAAGAAGGGCATAGTTATTTCAATATATGCAGAGAAAGAATTTGACAAAATTCAACACTGTTTCATGATAAACAGAAGATCTCTGCAAATTAAGAATAGGTGTGTAAAAATCGGTTTACCTTAAAACTGGTTTGAGGTAGCTCTATGCTTATACTGGGTAATACTTGAAAATCTGAAACTAGGGGCGCCTGCGTGGTTCAGTCGTTAAGTGTCTGCCTTCGGCTCAGGTCATGATCCCAGGGTCCTGGGATCGAGCCCCGCATCAGGCTCCCTGCTCAGCGGGAAGCCTGCTTCTCCCTCTCCCACTCCCCCTGCTTGTGTTCCCTCTCTCGCGGTGTCTCTCTCTGTCAAATAAATAAAATCTTAAAAAAAGAAAAAAGAAAATCTGAAACTAATACTTGACCAAGATAAGAATAAATTGTGCTAGCTAGTACTTTTTCATGTTTGATTGAAATTTCACAATTTTCCTGGAAACAATCTATGCTCTTGTCTCCATTGTTTACTGAAAATGTATACATTAATGGTTTACACCTTGTTTAACTGGTTACACAGCCTGCTTTTAGATACTTTCCTAGTTGGTTTTAGAAGATCCCTTTAACAACTTTGCTTTGGATCCCCAGAAAGCAAAGCGTATCACATAGTTTGAAGATGAAACACATTCTACGTCACTGAGGAAAATCTCTAGGGGTTGTGTTTGGAAGTTTTCTGAACCCTAAGATGATTTCCTGTACTTTCTTTCTCTCGCTGTACCATATCCTTTATCTTTATGAACACCTTCCATGAGTTTACCCTGTGGATGTTCTTTCAATTATTGACTGTTCAATTGCTGCTGTTAGTAATGTGAGCAAGGTAACTGTAATACTCTTGACTCTATAGTATAAATAATTGCTAAGTCTTGATTTGGGAAAAAGATGAGGAATGGCAGAATGGAGAATCTGTAAAGGCAAAGTGGCTTCTTGACAACCTCTGCTTTGAGGTCCTCACTCAATCATTGTGACTACTGAAAGGAGGAAACACGTATCAACAGAAATCGGAGGTGGTAGATCCATAATGGGTGGTCAGGGAGGGTAGCTAAGTGGATTAAAAATACATTCAAACCAAGGGGGAAGTCAGACACTTAGTATGGTAATGTGGTTGCTTTTGGTTGCTTTCAAGAAAACAAAAGTAATTGATAAAAATCTCAAGGCTGCCAAGGCCTCCAAATTATAGTTCCTGATCCTGTGTGTTAAAAAGAACAAACGTGAGAGATAGGCAGTTATCTTCTTAGATTGAAATATGGTTCTCATCCAATAATAAATCACTGAAAAGATCAGAGAGGTCACAGGAGATGGGAATTAAGAGACTTAAAACATGGGAATACTGATTCAAAAATCAACACAAATTGTGGGATACTATCAGTAGCTTTCTTCTCAGATGCTGTTGAAATAGGTCCTCAGCAATGATGATCAGGGAGCTATTTCCCTTGTACTAGATATTACCAAATGAAAAGGCACATTTGGTCTTACTCAGGATTTTCATTAACTTCAACTTTTGCAAAAATATAGCTAGATGGATAAACTTCCAATCTGTTGAGTGAGATAAAAATGGAGATATGTAATTTATAGCCTGGGAAGGAAATTGTTCATATCCATCCTAAGCAACTAAATGGAATGTTGTTTCTGAGGCTGCTGAAATGTGGAAAATGCAAACATACATGGATTGATTTTATAATAATACCAAAGTATTCCCTAATTCTATGCCTTTGAACTAAGTGATGTTTGATAAAAAATTATGTGGTAAAAGAGGTTCCAACTGCTTGGACTCCTTATGTGACCTTATTGTCAGAATAAGGTTACATAAGGCAGAATGATGTGATAGATGTTGTGAAGTACTTCCTTGCTGAGCTTCCCCAGAATGGAGTTGAATAAAGCAAAAATAGGATTTCAAAAGAAAGTAAACAATACAAATAAAATGGATGAAATAGCCTGGGGACAATTAAACCAGGTAGAAGTTTTCAGATAGTTAGTTAAAAATGACTAAAAAAGGAGGAGATTGATGGAGTAGCTATTAAAAATTTAATGGGTCACTATAAAAAAATAAGTGGTTTAGCTGCTCTACCAACTCCTAATATGGATTGCACAAAGACCACAATGAATTTTTTAAAAATGATAACACAAAGGAGGAATCTAGAGTCCCTTCAAAAATGGTGCCAATTAAATTAAAGGAGATGCTATAATTTTGAATGGCAGGATGGCTTAGGATCTCTTAGTACAACCCCAGCAGGGAACCCAAGTCTATTTGCCTTGTCCAGTTATGGGGAATAAACTTTACTGGAATTGCTAGACACTGGTGCATAAAGTAATGCCATAACTAAACCTGCTAATCAAAACTTAAAGGGCAATAGAATTATGTTAGGAAGATATGGTGATACAGCTTTAAGACCTCAAAGTGTGAGCAGGATAAAAGTAAGACTTTAAGAACAAATGTTATCTAAAAATTTAAGAAGAAATATTGCTATTTTACCCTTTCCAGAGTATATTATTTTAATGGGAGTGTTTAAATGGGAATCTATATCCTTTTCCAAACCATTGGAAAATGGATGTTATTCAAATCTGCTCTTTGTTCTGTTTTAATATTTATACCAAGAGGAACTTTTAAAATTACCTATGCACCCTAGTGGTTAATGTAAATCAATATCATATAGCTTGAGAAGAATCAAGAAATTTCAGCTTTAGGGGCACCTGGGTGGCTCAGTCTCTTAAGCATCTGCCTTCAGCTTGGGTCATCATCCCAGGGTTCTGGGATCCAGCCCCACATGGGGCTCTCTGCTCAGCGGGGAGCCAGCTTCTCCCTCTGCCTCTGCCTACTGCTCTGCCTACTTGTGCACTCTCTCTCTCTGTCAAATAAATTAAAAAAAAATTCAGCTTTAATGAAAGATATATTACAGGCAAGTCTGTAAGTACCCACAAATTATTTAATAGTCCAGTATGGCCTTGGAGAAAAGGTGATGAATCCAGGGGTTAACTTTAGGCTATATAGAACAACATGGAGGTTTGCCTTCAATAGCATCAGTTCTGTCCATTAAGGTATTAATTCAAACTATGCAAGAAACTAAGAGAGATTGATATTCTGTGTTCAGAGGATCAGTATTCTGTGTTCAATCTGGC
This sequence comes from Neomonachus schauinslandi, assembly GCF_002201575.2. NCBI lineage: Eukaryota > Metazoa > Chordata > Mammalia > Carnivora > Phocidae > Neomonachus > Neomonachus schauinslandi. Next base: position 87,467,497 of record NC_058404.1, read on the forward strand.
TAATGCTTACTTTTCAATAACCATTTCAAAAAACTCTTTAAAAAGAAGAAAATTGGGGGGGAAAGCTAGAACCAATGTGCAATCATGTGAGACAAACTCTAATATACATTTAGAGTTTACAATATTGTGCTTTCACGGGAATATTTAAATTTTCCTCCTTGTTGCCAGAGTCTTTAGAGAAGAAATGTATACTTAATTAATTTGGAAGTACTAATATATTATTTTGAGGATATATGTTCATTCACAATCTGAAGATCAAGCTAATATTAAATTATAGATTCTGATTAATCATATGACCTCCAGTGTATAGATAATTAATCTGACTATGGCACATTTCCCAACAAAAATGGGAAGATTCTTAGGAAACTTCAATTAGCAAATCAAATCCAACAACGTATAAAAAGAATTATCCATCATGATCAAGTCATATTTATCCTAGGTATGGAAGACTGGTTCAAGATTAGAAAAACAATTAATATAATCCATCATATAAACAGACTAAAAAAGAACAAGTCATATGATCAAATCAATTTGACAAAATCTAACAATCATGAGAAAAATTCTCAGTAAAATAAGAATAGAAGTGTGCCTGGGCATCTCAGTCAGTTAAGTGTCTGCCTTTGGGGTCTTGGGATCAAGTCCCACATCAGGCTCCCTGCCTGTTTCTCCCTCTCCCCTCATCCTGCTTGTGCTCTCTCTCGGACTTGCTCTCTCTCAAATAAATAAATAAAATCTAAAAAAAAAGAATAGAAGATAGTTGTCTCAGTTGCAGAAAGAATATATACAAAAAAAACTGCAGCTAATATAATGGTGATAAACTTAAAGCTGACCTATTTAAATCATCTACAATGCAAGGGTGACCCCTCTCATCCATCCTTTACAACATCATACTAGAAGTTCTTGTTCATGCACTAAGTCAAGAAAGGAAATAAAAGTTATGCAGATTTGGATGAAAGAAATATGAAAGAAATAACTGTTTTTGTTTGTAGATATGATCATCTATGTAGAAAATCCAAAAGAATCAACAAAAAAATTCCTGGAGCTAAAAAGGGATTATAGCAATGTTGCAGGATACAAGATTAATATACAAAAGTCAATCACTTTCCTATATATCTACAATAAACAAATGGAATTTGAAATAAAAAATACAAAACCATTTAAATTCTAGTTAGTTAATATATAGTGTAATATTAGTTTCAAGAGTAGAATTAGTGATTCATTTATTACATATAACACCCAGTTATTTGGGTGCTATATGTAAGTGCTCATCACAACAAGTGCCCTCCTTAATTACCCATCACCCATTTAGCCATCCCCCAACCACCTCCCTTCCAACAACCTCCAATTTGTTCTCTGCAGTTGAGAGTCTCTTTTATGGTTTTCCTCCCTCTTTATTTCTTTCCCCATGTTCATCTGTTTTGTTTCTTAAATTCCACATGAGTGAAATCATGGTATTTGTCTTTCTTTGACTGACTTATTTCACTTAGCATAATACTGTCTAGTTCCATCCAGGTCATTACAAATGGTAAGATTTCATTCTTTTTGATGGCTGAGTAATATTCCATTACATACCTATACATTATCTCTTCTTTACCCATTCATCAGTGGATAGAAATTTGGGCTCTTTCCATAATTTGGCTATTGTTGAGAATGCTGCTATAAACATCAGGGTGCACGTGTCCCTTTGAATCAATACTTTTGTATCCTTTGGGTAAATACCTAGTAGTGCAATTGCTGGGTTGTAGGGTAGTTCTATTTTTAATTTTTTGTGGAACCTCCATACTTTTCCCAGAGGAGCTGCACCAGTTTGTATTCCCACCAACAGTATAAGAGGGTTCCCCTTTTTCCTCATCCTCACCAACAGCTGTTGTTTCCTCTGTTGTTAATTTTAGCCATTCTGACAGTTGTGAGGTGGTGTCTCATTGTGGTTTTGATTTGTATTTCCCCAATGACTCACGTGAAGCAGTTTTTCATGTGTCTGCTAGCCATTTGGATGTTTTCTTTGGAAAAATTTCTATTCATGTCTTTTGTCCATTTCTTAACTGGATTTTTTTTGCGGGGTATTGAGTTTGATAATTTCTTTATAGATTCTGGATATTAACACTTTATCAGATATGTCATTTGCAAATCTTCTCCCATTCTGAAGGTTACCTTTTAGTTTTGTTGATCATTTCTTTCACTGTGCAGAAGCTTTTTATCTTGATGTAGTCCCAATAGTTCATTTTTGCCTTTGTTTCCCTTGCCTCAGGAGACATGTCTAGTAAGAAGTTGCCAAGGCCAATGTCAAAGAGGTTGTTGTTTGTGTTCTCCTCTAAGATTTTGATAGTTTTCTGTCTTATATTTAGGTCTTTCATCCATTTTGAATTTATTTTTGTATATGGCATAAGAAAGCAGTCCATTTTCATTCTTCTGCATGTTTCTGTCCAGTTTTCCCAATACCATTTGTTGAAGAGACTGTCTTTTTTTCTTTCGATATTTTTTTTCTGCCTGTTGAAGATTAGTTGACCACAGAATTGAGGGTCCATTTCTGGGTTTTCTATTCTGTCCCATTGATCTATGTGTCTGTTTTTGTGCTGGTAGCATACTGTCCTGATGACTACAGCTTTGTAATACAGCTGGAAGATTCAGAATTGTCATGCCTCCAGCTTTGCTTTTCTTTTTCAAGATTGCTTTGGCAATTCAGGATATTTTGCAGTTCCACACAAATTTTAAGATTGTTTGATCTATCTCTGTGAAAAATGCTGTTGATATTTTGATAAGGGATAGCACTAAATGTGTAAATTGTTTGGGGTAGTATAGACATTTTAACAATATTTTTTCTTCCAATCCATGAGCATGTTTTGTTTTGTTGATTGTTTACTGCACAGGAATGTTTTTCCATTTCTTTGTGTCTTCCTCAATTTCTTTCCTAATTGTTATATACTTTTCACAGTACAGATCTTTTATCTCTTTGGTTAGATTTATTCTTAGGTATCTTATGGTTTTTGATCCAATTGTAAATGGAATTGATTCCTTCATTTCTCTTTCTGCTGCTTCATTATTGGTATATAAAAATGCAACAGATTTCTGTATGTCGATTTTGTATTCTGCAAATTTACTGAATTCATTTATCAGTTCTAGCAATTTTTTGGTGGAGTCGTTTGGGTTTTCTACATAGAGTATCATGTCATCATAGCATCATAGTGTATCATGTTTGACTTCTTCCTTGACAATTTGGATGCCTTTTATTTCTTTTTGTTGTCTGATTTCTGAGGTGAGGACTTCCATTACTATGTTAAATAACAATGGTGAGAGTTGACATTCCTGTTTTGTTCGTGAACATAGAGGAAAGGCTCTCAGTTTTTCCCCACTGAGGATGATATTAGCATCTTTCGTATATAGCCTTTATGATGTTGAGGTATGTTCCCTCTATCCGTACTTTGTTGAGGGTTTTTATCAAGAATGGGTGTTGTACTTTGTCAAATGCTTTTTCTGCATATACTGAGAGGATCATATGGTTCTTATACTTTGTTTTATTAATTTTATTAATGTGGTGTGTCATGTTGATTAATTTGTGAATACCAAACCACTCTTGCAGCCCAGGAATAAATCCCACTTGATTGCCGTGAATGATTCTCTTAATGTACTGTTGGATTCAATTTGCTAGTATTTTTTTTTTTTTTTTTTGAGAATTTTTCCATCCATGTTCATTAGGGATATTGGCCTGTAATTCTTTTTAGTGGGCTACTTGTCTGGTTTTGGAATCAGGGTAATTCTGGCCTTGTAAAATGAGTTTGGAAGCTTTCTTTCTATTTCTATTTTTTTGGAACAGTTTGAGAGAATAGGTATTAACTCTTCTTTAAATGTTTGGAAGAATTCCTCTGGGAAGCCATATGGTTCTGGACTTTTGTTTGTTGGGAGATTTTTTTGATTCCTGACCCAATTTCTTTGCTGGCTATGGGTCTGTTCAAATTTTCCATTTCTTCAGTTTCAGTAGTTTATAATGTTCCTAAGAATTTATGCATTTCTTCCAGATTGCCCAATTTGTTTGCATATATTTTTTCATAATATTCTCTTATAATTGTATTTGTGTGGTGTTGGTTGTGATCTTTCTCATTTGTGATTTATTTGGCTCCTTTCCCTTTCCTTTTTGATAAATCTGGCTAGGGGTTTATTAATTTTATTAATTATTTCAAAGAACCAGCTTCTAGATTCATTGATCTGTTCTGTTTTGTTGTTATTGTTTTTTCTTTATCTTTTATTTCTGCTCTAATCTTTTTTATTTCCCTTCTTCTGCTGGCTTTAGGCTTTGTTTGCTGTTCTTTTTTTTAGCTTTTTTAGGTGTAAAGTTAGGTTGTGTATTTCAGATTTTTCTTGCATCTTGAAGTGGGCTGTATTGCTATATACTTCCCTCTTATGACCATTTTTGCTGTATCTCAAAGGTTTTAGACCATCATGTTTTCATTTTCATTTATTTCCGTGTATTTTTTAAAATTTCTTCTTTGATTTCTAGGTTAACCAATTCACTCTTTAGTAGGATGTTCTTTAACTTCTATTTATTCATGGTCTTTCCAAATTTTCTTCTTCAAGTGGTTGACTTCATGTTTTGTAGAGTTGTGGTCAGAAAATATGTATGTTATGATCTCAATCTTTTTATATTTGTTGAGGCCTGATTTGTGACCCAGTATGTGATTTATTCTGGAGAATGTCCCATGTGCACTCAAAAAGAATATGTATTCTGCTGCTTTAGGATAAAATGTTCTTAATATATCTGCTAAGTCCATCTGGCCCAGTATGTCTTTCAAAGCCATTGTTTCCTTGTTGACTTTCTGCTCAGATGATCTGTCTATTGCTGTATGTGGGGTGTTAAAGTCCCCTACTATTATTGTATTATCAATGAGTTTCTTTATGTTTGCTGTTGTTTTATATATTGGGTGCTTCCAAGTTGGGGGGCATAAATATTCATAATCATTAGATTTTCCTTTTGGATAGACCCCATTATTATGCTATAGTGCCCTTCTTCATCTCTTGTTACAGTCTTTGGTTTAAAATCTAGTTTGTCTAATGTAAGTATAGCTACTCTGGCTTATTTTTTTGACATTCATTAGCATGATAAATCATTCTCCGTCTCCTCACTTTCAATCTGCAGGTGTCTTAAGTCTAAAATGAGTCTCTTATAGGTAGCATATAGATGGGTCTTTTCTTTTTTTTTTAATCCATTCTGATACCTTATGTCTTTTGATTAGAGCATTTAGTCCATTAACATTGAGAGTGATTATTGATAGATATGAATTTAGTGTCATTGTATTACCTATAAAGTCATTGTTTTTGGAGATTTTCCCTGTTCTTTTCTAGTCTTTGTCACTTTTGGTCTTTCTTTCCTACTCAAAGAGTCCCCTTTAATATTTTCTGCAGGACTGGTTTAGTGGTCATGAACTCCTTTAGTTTTTGTTTGTCTGGGAAACACTTTATCTCTCCTTCTATTCTGAATGACAGTCTTGCTGCATAAAGTATTCTTGGTTGCATATTTTTCCCATTCAGCTTATTGAATATATCATACTACTCTCTTCTGGCCTGTCAAGTTTCTGTGGATAGGTCTGCTGCTGACCTTCTTTGTCTTCCCTTGTAAGTTAGGGATTTCTTTGCTCTTACTACTTTGAGGACTTTTCTCCTTATTTCTGCATTTTGCAAATTTTACTACAATATGTTTTGGTGTTGGTTGGCTTTTATTGATTTTGATGGGAATTCTCTGTGTGTCCTAGATTTGGATGTCTGTTTCCTTCTCCAGAGTAGGGACATTTTCAGCTGTGCTATAATTCACTCAAATACATCTTTTGCACCCTTTTCCCTCTTCTTCTTTTTCTGGGACTCCTGTGGTACAAATTTTATTACACTTTATGGAGTAGATATATTCCTGAAGTCTACATTCATTATCCAATATTTTTCTTTCCCTCTTCTTTTCAGCTTCATTATTTCCCATAATTTTATCTTCTATATCACTTATTTGTTCCTCTGTTTCTTCTATCCTTGTGGTCATTACAATCAGTTTCACATCTCAGCTGTTGCATTTTTTATTTCAGTCTGACAAGTTTTTAGGTCTTTTCTCTCTGTTGAAAGGGACTCCCAGATGTCTTCTATGCTTTTATGAAGCCCTGCTGGTATCCTCAAGATTGTTGTTTTAAATTCTGGATCAGGCATATTACTTATATCTGATCACAAAAATTAACTCAAAATGGATCACAGACCTAAATGTAAAATGCACAACTATAAAACCACCAGAAGCTATCATAGAAGAAAACAGATGACCTTGGATGATGGTGATGACTCCAAAAGTGCAACACATAAAATAAAAATGGATGTTAGACTTCATTATAGTTAAAAACTTCTGCTCTGTGAAAAATAATGCCAAGATAATAAAGATGACATACACAATGGAGAAAATATCTGCAAAATATATATCTGATAGAGGGCATTTACCTAAAATACATAAAAAATTCAAAACTCAACAATAAAACAATATTATTCAAAATGGAACACAAACCTTAACACCTCAACAAAGATACCACAATAAAGAAGATATACAGATGGCAAATAAGCATATGAAAATACGTTCTATATCATATACAAATGGGAAATGCAAATTAAAACATTGAGATACCACTACACACCTATCAGAATGGCCAAAATCTGGAAGACAGACAATACCCTATACTGGTGACGATGTGGAGCTACAGGAACACTCATTTATTGCTGGAGGGAATGCAAAATGGTACAGCCACTTTGGAAGACAAATTTTTTTTTTTAAGATTTATTTGGGGGGGAGGGGCAGAGAGAGAGAGAGAGAGAGAGAGAGAGAGATCCAGTCCCAAGCAGACTCCACTGTGAGTATGGAGCCTGATGTGGAGTTTTATCTCACTACCCTGATATCACGACCTGAGCCAAAACCAAGAGTCAGACACTTAAACACCCAGGCACCACTGGTGGTTTCTTACAAAACTAATCATACTATACCACCCAGACGTCTTGCTCTTTGGTATTTACTCAAAGGAGTGGAAAACTTATATCCTTACAAAAAACTAAATATGTGTGTTTATAGCAGCTTTATTAATAATTGCCAAAACTTGAAAGCAACCAAGATGTCCTTCAAGTAAATGGATTAATAAACTCTGTTACATCCAGAAAATGGAATATTATTTAGCACTAAAAAAGAAATAAACTATCAAGCCATGAAAGGTTATAGAGGAACATTAAATGTATATTATTAAGTGGAAATAAACCAATCTGAAAAGGCTACGTAATATACAGTTCCAACTCTGACATTTCTAGAAAAAGTAAAGCTATGAAAACAACAAAAAGATCATTGGTTGTGAGGAGCTGGGGTGGAGGGGAGTGATGAATAAGTGGAACACAGAGAATTTTTAGGGCAGTGAAAATACTCTATATGATATCACCAGAATGGGATCAATGTCATTATACATGTATCCAAACCCATAAAATGCACAACACCAAGAGTGAACCATAATGGAAAGTATGGATTTAGGGTGATTGTGATGTGTCCATGTAGGTTCATCAATTGTAACAAATGTACTACACTGGTGAAGGATGCTGATAATGCAGGAGGCTATGCTTGCATAAGGGAAACCTTTGTATCTCCCCTCAATTTTGCTATAAACCTAAACTACTCTTAAAGTCTTAATGATAAAGAAAAGCAAATCACACGTCCTGCTCACAAGTCTTGATCACAAGAGTGGAGATAGTGGAAGGTGGGCATCATAGCAGCCAACTTAGGGTCTTTCAGGCACAATATGTTCCTTTCTGTCCTGCGATATAGTAAGATAATGTCACTCTTTCTTTTCTCTTTAAATAATACTTCTCAAAATTGCCCACATCCTTTAGTGCACCCTTCTTTTCTTTTTCATAGAAAATCACACTTTCAGAAATGTATACATTTCCTTTTCTTTTTAGAGAAACTTACAGTAGTGGTAAACTTAATTTAGTCAAATGTAAAATTGACTGTGACCTGCAGTTCTGCTCTCATCAAGCCCCCATTCCACTGAACCCTGATAGAAATCCAATATGATAACTTCAAGCTAACTAATCTCAACAAATACCCCTGAACATGAAATACTTAGAATTTTATTCACTAGCAAAAGCAGATTTTTAGACTTAGAAATTAATGGTCTGCACTGTAAAAATGCCCACTTTGTATCTAGACTTGTTTTGGTAGATTGCCAGATGTTTGCCAATCAGGTCATTTGTACTTATAAACTCATTATATAGACTAAGTCTGAAATGTGTATCATTTTTAAACATTCTAAAGCACATTGAGTATTATCAAAAGTTAAATCTTTCTCAGGGAAAATGATTCTAGAGCACAGAAGTAGTTGATCTTAAGAAATTGAATTTTTATTCCATGTAATTAGTTTTAGTAAAGAAATTGAAAAATCCTATTTAGCTTGGCTCTATGTTCTGGTGATTTTTCTTTTTCTTTTTTTAATTTTGACAGTGTTAATTCCAATATAGTTTCACTATATTAATTTTTGTCAGAACCTACACATAATACTGATCAATTCAGATCCTGTTTGTTTATTCTTTTCTAGACTTCTTATGGCTTTGTCAAAGATCATCAAACATTTTAGAGAAACAGCATATAAATTTTTATTTTATTGTAATCCTTTTCTCCATTCTCATCCTCAATACATTTCCTGATTACAGAAGGAAATTTTTTTTCCTACACTTTGCAAATATTTCAAGACCAACATTTGCAGACAGCAGGCCAACACTTTAGCACCTTTTATATGGTTTGCAACAATCAAAACCATTTTATAGGTACATTTAGGGCCTACATGGATAATCTAGGACAATCTCATCATCACAAGATTCTTTATTTTAAAGTTTTTATTTTAATTCTAGTCAGTTAACATACAGTATAATATTAGTTTCAGGTTTACAATTTAGTGATTCAACACTTTTATGCAACACCCAGTGCTCATCACAAATGCCCATCTTAATCACCATCACCCATTTAACCCACCCCCCACCTACCTCCCCCCAGTAACCATCAGTTTGTCCTCTATGTCTGTTTCTTGGTTTGCCTCTCACTATCACGATTCTTAATTTAATCACAACTGCAAAATTCCTTTGCCATAAAAATAACATGCACAGATTCCATGGATTAGGACCCTGATATCTTTGGGCACCATTAGTAAACATACCACATTTATCCCTAACCTTCATTATGAAAGTCTCAATATCACAGGTGAGAAAATCATACCCTATCTTAGTAGTATTTTTTGCAACAAAAGCAAGCAAAATTTTTATTTTTCCTTGTATGAAATTTATAGACAAAATAAAATTTGCCAAAATTTGTATTTTCACTATCTGCTTAATATGCATAGATAAACAAGTCTAATTTGTATTTTGAAAAGATATTTATGTTTTCTGTGGTTTCATTAAAATTCTCATAGAAACAATGAGATAATTTGAAACTAAATATTTTTCAAGTAAAATTATCTAAGAACTGGGGAAAACATTTTTTGGTTGCATGATTTAATACATCACTATATATGTTCCAGAAAGCATGACATTTGGTAATGTATGACAGAATGAGCTCTATACTTGTATTAGTTTTCTATGGCTACCATAGCAACTACTGCAAACTGAATGGCCTAAAAGAACAGAAATTTATTTTCTGACAGTTCTGGAGGCTAGAAGTTCAAAATCAAGACATTAGCAGCAGCATGCTCCCTCTGAAAGCTCTAGGGAATAATTCTTCCATGCCTTTTCCTAGTCTCTGGTGGTAGCTGGCAATTCTTGGTATTCCTTGACTTATAAATACATAATTCCAATCTCTGCCTCTGCCATCACATGACATGCTCCTTGTGTCTGTGCGTCTCTGTGTCTTTACATGGCTTTCTTATAAGGACACCAGTCATGGGATTTAGGGCCTACTCTCTAATCTGGTATGCCTAATTTCAAGATAACCTGATTACATCTGTAAAGGCCTCATTTCCAAACAGGTTCATATTTTGAGATTCTAGAAAGATATGAATTTGGGGGGATACTAGTCACCCCAGAACAATACTATAAGGTACCCAAACATCTGTTATCAAAATCCCTTCTTTTGTTTGCCCATAGGGGACATTTTAGTTGCAATCTTTGAGTCAGGAAATGAACTGTATCCAGTTTTAGGAAGCAATAAAAAGAACAATATAATAATGCTGATTCATTTATGTGGTATACCCAAGCTAATTCACTGGCCACTATTTTTTTTTTTTTTTCCCTGAACATTGGTATCTCTTTGGGAGATAAAACTTTTGATTTATTATAAGAAATACTTGACTGTATCATTATAGACTTGTGAGATCAGTCTATATAGTTGATTTCATATTCTCCTCTCCACCGTGCCCAGTCTCAAACTGTTCTTTTTGTGTATTACACAGTATGCTCTGCTTTGGTCCTAATACCATTGTATAAATCCTTTCACTGATAATAAAATAACCCAATTATTAACCTTTTTTGTCAGTGATATCTGAGTCTTGCTAGTGTTGGTATTGTAATCAACCTCATTTTCATGATGTGAACTCTTAGAAAACATTGTTGCAATATTCACAGTGTTATAAAGAAACTAGCACTATTACATTACAAAGCACAACAGTTAATCTACAATTAATTACAACACACTTAAACTGCATCACTTAGAATGATGCAATAATGGATGATTCATTATTGTGAACAGTAAATCATGGTTGCCAATATCAGCTGTTTGGTAAAAAGAGTGACCATGACTATGGAAGGTGTATAATCTATGCCATATCTGTTTGACACTAAAAACGGTATTGCTTTTGGTCCCTATATTTGGCTCATCATATTGGTTTCATGCTATTTCACAACCATCTACATTGTCTACTGAAACCTTTTGCAGCCTAAGGTAAGGTTTCCTGGGATTCAAGACTTTCAGTATTAAACTTATAGTCTAGACAAATCAAGACAGTTGGTCATCCTTCTTAGGGTCTCATTGTTCAAATTATATTGTGTCATCATGCTGATTGGAGACTTAGTCAAAAACCCGTGACTGCTACCCAGCAGCAACTTCTGGGGTTTTGGACTAGAATTGAGTCTACTAACAATATATAACCTTTGAAAGACAGTTAGTGGGTTATTTTCTGGCTTTAATTAAAGCTATTTCTATTAACAAAACAAAAAATTATTTTGAAATAATACTTATGTCATGGATTATATAACAACAGCACTTCATTTTAGAAAATGAAATGCAAAGAAGAGTTCTCTTATCAAATGGGCATATCATATTAAGGATATCGTTACAGGCACTACACACAGGAATACTTACTGCATTTATTAAGAGGTGACTAGCATGACTATGAGTCACATTAGATACCCCTGAGGAGTTCCCTAACTCCAAATCTAAATAGTCCCTTCCCCATGATCAGTATCTGAGGGTGCTAAATAAGCAGTATGATTTAAATATGGTAGCTCAAGGATGGAGTGGCAAGAATTAATTTGGAAAATAGCTTCATTGTTGCAGTTAACAGCTGTACCTTAAACAAAGAAGGAAAAGCCAAATCTACTCAATAGGCAGACTTAAGAGCAGTGTTCCTAGTGGCATCCGGAAGGCCTAGATGATAATAATGATATGGTATGGATTTTAGTAATACCTGGGTGGTAGACAACAGATTAACAGTATGGTTTAAAATGGTCTTAGATAAGTAGAAAATTAAATTTCAATTTGGGGTGACACATTATAAAACGTGGTGGGTTTAAAGGGAGAAAAGCAAAGGGGCATGCTGATAATCTCAAAAGAACCCCTTTTCTGACTTCAGAAGGGAACTGAAACCAGTAAGTGGTTGCCCTTATTTATTCTTTCAAAGAATTCTCTCCTGTATATGAAATGATTGGCATGAGGATATTTAATCATTGAAATAACAAGTAGACAAAAAAAAATTAATTTAAGCCACTGCAAAGCTTGAAATGTGGTAACAATTTTTCAAACAGAAACATAAAAAACCAAGCACAGCTATAGGCCATCTACTGAGAGTGTCTTAGCTCAGGCTGCTATAACAAAATAGACCGGGGAGCTTAAATAATAGACATCTATTTCCTCCACAGTTCTGGAGTCTTGAAAGCCCAAGATCAAGGTGCTGGTAGATTAGGTTCCTGGTGAGGTCCTCTTTCTGGCTTGCAGAGAGCTGCCCTCTTCCTGCATGGCAGCAAGTAAAATCTCTGGTGTCTCTTCTTCTTTCTTTCTTTTTTTAAAGATTTTATTTACTTATTTTAGAGAGAGAGCACACACACAAGCTGGGGAGGGGCAGAGGGAGAGAGAGAGAAAATCTCCAGCAGACTCCATGCTGAGCATGGAGCCTGATGCAGGGCTTGATCCCACAACCCTGAGATCATAACATGAGACAAAACCTCAGACACTTAACCAACTGAGCCACCCAGGTGCCCCTCTTCTTTTTGTAGGACTAATCCATCCATGAGAGTTCCACCCTTACGACCTCATCCAAACCTAATTATTTTCAAAAAGGATTCACCTCCTAATATAATCACATTGGGGGTTAGGGATTCAAGATATGAATTTAGGGGGATGGGGGTTGGGATACAAACATTCAGTCTATAACAGAGATTCAAAATTGGCCCATTGCTGGTCTATTACCCATGGCTCCAGGTGATAGTAATAGGTCTTTCCAAGACTATACACAGATTCTGGATTTGGATTTGCATACCCAGTAACTGAAGCAAGTGTTCCAAACACTACTGTAGGTCTGTAGCCAAAAATTTTCAATTTGGATTCCTTATTAGTATATCACTCTTGGATATAAACACTAAACATTTTAATATATTATATATATATTTCTTAAGTTAAATATATAAATTTAAACAAATCCAAGGAACAGTTTCAAGAGGGCATTTTTGAAACCTGACAGAATGTTTACAAAATATGGAAAAAGAAGATATTATTGCAGAACACTTTGAAAGGAAAGACGGGACAGCTGGGCTATTTTCCTTTCAGAAACTAAACTTTAGGGCACCTGGATGGCTCAGTCGGTTGAGCATCTGCCTTCAGCTCAGGTCATGATCCCAGGGTCCTGGGTATCAAGTCCGGCATTGGGCTCCCTGCTCAGCAGGAGTCTGCTTCTCCCTTTGCCCCTCCCCTGCTTATACTCTCTCTCTCACACACACACAAAAATAATCTTTAAAAAAAAAAACCTTAAACTTTAAGTTTAAAACTAAATTCTTTTAAATCAAAAATACTTAAAATTCTCTTTTGTGAAGGCAAACAGAAAAAATTAATAACATGGAGAATTCAGAACATAATTAGGTATAAAACTTAATATCTCTCGATTATGCACACTTTCAACACAACTTAGTGTATAGTGTTCTTTGATAAAGTTTTAATTACAGTGATTTGGGGGGAATATTGAGTTCCATACATCTAATATCAGTTGTGTTCAAGTTATAATGTGCTTTGGCATCAACTCAGGCACTTGTAAAAATATAATCCCTAAGATCTCATGACTAGAGACTGCTTCATCTGTATAACAAACCGTATGTTTCTGATAGCATGTGTTTTTGATCTCTGCATTGACAAATACTGTCCTATATCATACTCTAAACTAAAAATCACATGAATAAGAGGGGATATATAAGATATAACTATGTGGGGAAAATAGCAGAGTTGACAACTTTATTAACTTGGAAACAGTAGAAAAATTTACAGTGGAAAATACTGACATATTATAATGTATCCAAACAAAAATTGCAGTGAATTCAGTGAAGATAACAAAACTCAAACAAAAAATGCAATAGAGGGGTGCCTGGGTGGCTCAGCCGTTAAGCATCTGCCTTCGACTCAGGTCATGATCTCACGGTCCTGGGATCAAGCCCCGCATCGGGCTCCCTGCTCAGCGGGAAGCCTGCTTCTCCCTCTCCCACTCCCCCCTGCTTGTGTTCCCTCTCTCACAGTGTCTCTCTCTGTCAAATAAATAAATAAAACCTTTAAAAAAATGCAATAGAATAGAAAATATTTTTTCTATCAGTAGGTGAATAAGTGTTGACATGGTATTATATCACTGTAATTTATAAGAGAGCTGTCAAACTATTAATACTTCAAGTGGGAAAAAATAACAATTGAGGTAATTAGATGAAATTCAAATAAAAAAACTATTCTCTCTGCTAAAGAATTGCAAATTAAAGAAATTTTGAGAATCTATTTTACATTTATAAAATAAAAAGTTAAAACTAAAATTTTGTTAAAGAAAAACTATTTATTAAATGTTACAGAAACCTGATGAATTATTTTATAAACTTATGGACATTCTTAAGAAAATATATAACAAAATTATAGGCAATTTAAAATGCAATGATGACATTTAAAATATAAGCAAAAAAATAAAAAATAAACAAGTGGGACTATATCAAATTAAAAAGCTTTTATACAGCAAAATAATCAACAAAATGAAAAGACAACCTATAGAGTGGGAAAAAATTATTTGCAAGTCATATATCTGATCAGAGGTTAAAATAAAAAGGGTATAAAGAACTCATACTACTTAATAGAAAAAAAGTTAAAAATGGACAAAGGACCAAAATAGACATTTTCCCCAAAGATATACACAAATGGCCAACAGCTACATAAAAGGTGCTCAATGTCACTAATCATAAGGGAAATGCAAGTCAAAACCACAATGAACTATCACCTCACACCTATTAGAATGGCTATTATCAAAAAGACAAGAAATACTAAATACTGGTGAAGATTTGGGGAAAAAAAGGAGACCCTTAGGCACCGTTGGTGGGACTGTAAATTAGTATCATCACTTTGGAAAACAGTATGAAGTTCCCTCAAAAAATTAAAAAAAAAAAAAGAACTACCATATAATCCAGCAATTCCACTTCTGGATATTTATCCACAGAAAACAAAAACACTAACTCAAAGAGATATATGCACCCCTATGTTCAATGAAGCATTATTTACAATAGGCAAGACATGGAAACAACCTAACTGTTCATCAATAAATGCATGGATAAAAAGTGGTGGTATATATAAACACTGGAACATTATTTAGTCATAAAAAGAAAATCCTACCATTTGCCACAATGGGGATGGACCCAGAAGGCATTATGTTAAGTACAATAAGTTAGTCAGAGAAAGACATATCTCACTTATACATGGAATGATCTCACGTATATGTACAATCTAAAAACCAAACAAACTCATAGAAAAAGAGATCAGACTTGTGTTTATCAGAGGTAGGGGGTGGAAGATAGAGGAATTCAATGAAGGTGATCAAAAGGTATAAACTTTCAGTTATAAGATAAATAAGCACTGAGAAGGTACAACATGGTGACTATAGTTAACGCTACTACAAGATATATTTGAAAGTTAAGAGAGTAAACCCTGAGTTCTTATTACACAGGAAAAAACCTTTCTTTTCTTTCTTCTTCCTTTTTTTTTTTTTGCTTATCTATATGAGATGATGGATGTTAACCAAACTTATAGTGGTAATTGTTTAACAATCTATTTAAGTCAAGTCATCATATCTTAAATTTATATGGTACTATATGTCTATTATATCCAAATAAAACTGGAAGTTAAAAACATAAATAAATAAATGAATAAACAATTCAACGGAAAAAATAACAAAATAACAAAACATTAAAAAATAACATAAAATTGTACATGGTATGATGTTTCAATAACATACTATGTACATGATAAAGATAATCTACAAAAATTACCACAGGCTTGCTGAAACTGTGGAATTATGCAGTTCTAACTTTTTAATATTATCTTTTCAATAAAAACAAATTTATAACAAAGTTACCATATAGTAAATCCCCCCTAATTATGAATTTAGAGCATTTTAGACATGTTCTATGCTACTTAATTATATTTGATTACTTTATTAGTATAAATTTTAATTCTTCACTCATTTCACAAATATATATATATATATATATTTTTTAAAGATTTTATTTATTTATTTGACAGAGAGAGACACAGCAAGAGAGGAAACACAAGCAAGGGGAGTGGGAGAGGGAGAAGCAGGCTTCCCGCGGAGCGGGGAGCCCGATGCGGGGCTCGATCCCAGGACCCTGGGATCATGACCTGAGCTGAAGGCAGATGCTTAACGACTGAGCCACCCAGGCGCCCTTTCACAAATATATATTGAATATCTACTACATTGCAGGCACTCTGTGAGGAAAACAGGGAAAAACAAAACAAGCAAACAAAAAAAATAATACTTGCCCTCAAGTAGCTGATATTCTAGTAGAGGAGATGACAAATATAATTACGATTTATAAGGTATTTTAGAAATTGGTACTGTGGGAAAACTAAAGCAAGGAAAGAGAAATGAAAAAAGTTGATGGGGTGGGAGAGATAGCAATTTTAAATAGAGAGGTAAGTGTAGGACCCAATGAGAGAGGGAGTTTAAACAAAACTGTCAAATACACAACACAACAAGCATATGGGAAAGCATTCTATGCACAAGTAGCAAGCAATTCAAAGACCGAGCAGGAGAATGCTGGGAATATTAAAGAAACAATAGTAGGAAAGCTAATGCATTTGTAGCAGATGAGCAAGGGGAGTTTATGAAGATGAAGGTGGTGGGAGATGAGAGTGAGGGAATAAAATTATCAGTAGTATAATATCTTTCTGTATTCTTCTAATTGAAATAAATTTGGGGGAAGTGTATAGGGAAGGCACAAAATACTCCTTCCCCCTTCTTTTCTTCCATGTGTCTTCAGCTTCTCTAAAGCAGAAGCATGATAAATACTTATTTAAGAAATTGGCCCAATTGTAGTTTATGTTTGAGAAAATAATGACAATATACATCTAACATTTATTATAGACAATGACTATGCTACATATATGCTTGATTTTGCAAATACTCTGTTAATTAAAATAAAAGTCATACACAATTTCACTCTAAATCTGCACTTAGGTGATTATTTTCCTTTCATACCCTAATTTATTTTGCATATTTATGCATTCAGATGCACATTTAAAAATCTTAGATCCAAAGCAAAATGAAATATGTGGTGCAAATACTGATTTAAAAAAATACAGAGTTGTTCCAAAATGTTGTAGTAATAGATATTAGACAAAGAATGCATACATCCTAAATAGAAGAGACATTTGCACAACAAAAATGTCATTCAAGATGAGGGAGACTACGGGGCACCTGGGTGGCTCAGTCGTTAAGCATCTGCCTTCAGCTCAGGTCATGATCCCAGGGTCCTGGGATCGAGCCCCGCATTGGGCGCCCTGCTTGGCGGGAGGCCTGCTTCTCCCTCTCCCACTCCCGCTGCTTGTGTCCCCTCTCTTGCTGCGTTTCTCTCTGTAAATAAATAAATAAATAAATCTCTTAAAAAAAAAAAAAAAGATGAGGGAGACTAAAAAGCCAACTCCACTAAGGACAAAAAAAGCCATAGCATTAGCACAAGGGAATTATGTATGTGTGGCATTTTCTTCAGACATTTTTTAATACTAAGCAGAAATCTATTATATCCACATCTTACTGTGCCTTCCATTCTCCAGGAAAACATAATGGATTATACCTTAAATATTCTATTTCTTTGCAAAACACATCAATACAAAGTTCACAGGAGATTTTTAGAGATATTTGCAGTGACTCCCTGATCGAAAACACTCAATGAAAAAAAAACTGATTATATTTTATAATTATAGTTAATATTAACAGTTAATAATCCTTATTTATATTTTAAAATCTAAGAGGACATTTACTCAGTGTAGTCCCTTATATTAATTGATGTTAAATTCAAATGACTTGGGTGAATATTTGCATGGATAGATATGTCAATGTTTGTTTTTGGTTTTGTTTTTTGTTTACATGGTTATCCCACCTATAGTGTGTGATATATTTAGGAGAACTCTGAAAAGCAATAGCACCTCAAGTAAAGTTGGATATAAAGTGATTTAATAGATGGAAATTATGACACAAATATAAAACGGAGGGAAAGAGTAAAAAAAGAAAAGAACAAAGTAGAGCTTTAGAATGAATTCAAACTTAAGTTGATACCATCTTAACATAAACTGTTAGAAGTTGTTTTATGTAAGCCTCATGATAACCACAAAGCAAAAACCTATAGTAGATACACAAAAGATAAAGAGAGAGAGATCTAATCATGCCACTAAAAAAAAATCATCAAATCACAAAGGACGAGAACAAAGAAAAAAGAAAGGAACAGAGGAATGACAAAACAGTCAGAAAACAAATAACGAAATGGCAATAAGTACACCGTCAATAATTACTTCAAAAGTAAATAGACTAAATTCTCTAATCAAAAGATATAGAATGGTGTATGCTGCCTGCAAGAGATACACTTTAGACATAAGGACACACACACAAACTGAAATTGAAGGGACGAAAAAGGATATTCGACGCAATGCTAACCAAAGAAAGCCAGAATAGAATGGCTATAGTTACATCACATGAAATAGACTTTAAGATAAAGACTGTAATAAGAGAAAAGGTTGTTATATAATTATAAAGGGTTAATAAAACAAGAGGATATAAAAATTGTAAATATATATGCACCCATGTAAGCGCACTTAAATATAAAGCAGATATTAACACCTAAAGGGAAAAGTTGAGAGCACTACAAGAGTAGTGGGAGAATTTAATCCTCTACTTTTATCACTGGATATATCATCCATATAGGAAATCAATTAGGAAACAGTGGTCTTAAATGACACATTAGGCCACATGGACTTAGACATATAAAGAACATTCTATCCAAAGGCAACAGAATATATATTCCTCTCAAGTATACATAGAACATTCCCCAAGATAGATTATATGTTAGGCCAAAACAAGTTTTAATAAATTTAAGATGATTTAAATCATACCAAATGTCTTTTCTGACAACACTAAAATGAAACTAGAAGTGAATTACAAGTAGAAATCAGAAAATTCAAAAATATACGGAGCTTAAAGACGCTACTAAACAACCAATTAGAGAAGAAATCAAAAGAGGAATAAAAAAATACCTTGAGACAAATGAAAATGAAAACAAAACACACCAAAACTAATGGTATGCAACAAAAGCAGTTCTAGGAGGGAAGTTTATAGCAATTAATGCCTACATTGAGAAACAGGAAAGATCTCAAATAACAATCTAACTTTACACCTCAAGCAACTAGAAAAAAAAAACAAAAGAACCCTACATTTAGTAGAAGAAGCAAAAAAGAAAAAGTAGAAGGAAATAAAGATAGAGCAGAAAGAAATGAAATAGAGACTTAAGACAATAAAAAAGATCAGTGGAAATAAGAGTTTTTTTTTTAAAGATAAGATCAACAAATGTTTACTAGACTCAGAGACAGAAAGAAAGGTATTAAATAAAATCAGAAGTGAAAGAAGAGATGTTACAACTGATACCATAGAAACCAAAAGATTGTAGGAATATACATGAACAAATGAACAACCTGGAAGAAATGGATAAATTCCTAGAAACACAACTTGCTGAGTGAATCCTTAAAAAAACAAAACAAAACAAAACAGAAAATCTGAACAGATCAGTTGCTACTAAGAAGATTAAATCAGTAATCAATAGGGCGCCTGGGTGGCTCAGTTGTTAAGTGTCTGCCTTCAGCTCAAGTCATGATCCCAGGGCCCTGGGATCGAGCCCCGCATCGGGCTCCCTGCTCCGCGGGGAGCCTGCTTCTCCTGCTCCCCCTGCTTGTGTTCCCTCTCTTGCTGTGTCTCTCTCTGTCAAATAAATAAAATCTTAAAAAAAAAATCAGTAATCAATAAACTCCTCAAAATAAGTCTGGGACCTAATGGGGAATGAACCAACTGGTGAATTCTACCAAGCATTTAAAGGATAATTAATACCAATTCTTCTTAAACTCTTTCGAAAAATAGAGGGGAGGGAGCATCCAAACTCATTGTACAAAGCCAGCATTACCCTGATTACCAAAACCAGACAAGGACACCACAAGAAAATCATAGCTTTTCTTCTAAGATCAGAAACAGGACAAGGCTGACCATTCTTTCCACTCTTATTCAATGTAGTATTGAATTTCTTAGAACAATTAGGCAAGAAAAAGAAATAAGAGGCCTCCAAATTGGAAAGGGAATCAAACTGTCATTTGCAGATTACATGACATTATATTTAGAAAACCCTAATGACTCCTCCAAAATACCATTAAAACTAATAAATACATTCATTAAGGTAGCAGGATACAAAATCAATATACAAAAATCTGTTGCATTTCTATACACTATTAACAAAGTATCAGAAAGAAATTATTAAGAAAACAATCCCATTTACAATTGCATCAAAAAGGATAAAATAACTAGAATAAATTTAACCAAGAAGGTGAAAAACCTATACACTGAAAAATATACCACACTAATGAAAGAAATTGAAGAAGATATTTCATGCTCATGGATTGAAAAACATATTGTTAATATGTCCATACTACCAAAAGTAATCTATACAGATTCAATGCATTATCTATCAAAATTCCAGTGGAAGGTATTATATGCAAATGATGAATGATTGGATTCTACATCTGAAACTAATGATGTACTATATATGGGCTAACTGAATTTAAATTAAAAAAAAAATTCCAATGGATTATACACTCCAGAGAAACATTAAATTATACTAAAATTTATATGAAACCACACAGACCCTAAAGACAAAGCAATCTTGAAAAAGAAGAATGAAGCTAAAGGTATCACACTTCCTGATTTCAAACTATATTACAAAGCTATAGTAATCAAAGCAATATGGTATTTGTATAAAAACAGACACATAGATCAATGGAACTGAATAGAGGGCCCAGAAATAAGCCCATGAATTTAGTCAATTAGTTTATGACAGAGGAGCCAATAATAAACAATGGGAATATGACAGTCTCTTCAATAAATGGTATTGGGATTACTGGAGAGCCACATGCAAAAGAATGAAACTGGACCACTCTCTTAATTAAAAAAAAAAAATTCAATTCAAAATGAATTAGACTTGAACACAAGACCCAAGACCTGAGACCATAAAACTCCTAGAAGAAAACGTAGGCAGTAAACTCCTTGACACAGTCTTGGTGATTATTTTTGGATTTAACACGAAAAGTAAAGGCAACAAAATAAACATTTGGGTTGACATCAAACTAAGAACTGCACAGCAAAGAAAATTGTCAACAAAATGAAAAGACAACCTACTGAATGGGAGAAAATATTTGCAAATCATATATCTGTTAAGGAGTTAATATCCAAAATATACAAAGAACTCACAAAACTCAAAAAATACATTATAAGATGGTCAGAGAATCTGAACAGACAACTTTCTTTTTTTCTTTTTTTAGATTTTATTTATTTGTTTGACAGAGAGAGAGCAGAAGCAGGGGGAGCAGCAGGTAGAAGGAGAGGGTAAAGCAGGTCCCCCACTGAGCAGGGAGCCCCACATGGGGCTCAATCCCAGGGCCCTGGGATCATGACCTGAGCCAAAGGCAGAACCTTAACTGACTGAGCCACCCAGGCACCCCTGAATAAACAATTTTCTGAAGGAGATATACAGATGGCTAAAGTACAGGGAAGGGTATTCTACATTACTAATCATCAGGGAAACACAAATTAAAACCACAATGAGATATCACCTCACACCTGTCATGGCTATTATCAAAAAAACAAGAGATAACAAGTGTTGGTGAAGTGATGGAAAGGGAACCCTTGTTCTCTGTTGATGTGTATGTAAATTCTTGCAGTTGCCACAGAAATAGTATAAAGTTTACTCAAAAAATTAAAAATGAAACTACCATATGATCCAGCAATTTTGCTTCTGGGTATTTATCTGAAAGAAATAAATCAGTACCTCAAAAAAATATATGCATCCTTATGTTCATTGCAGCATTATTTATAACAGCCAAGACATGAAAACAACCTAAGTTTCCACTAATGGATGAATAAGGAAGATGCTATATATGTTATATATACAGTGGAATATCATTTAGCCACGAAAAGGAGGGGGATCCTGCCATTTGCAACAACTTGTATGAACCTTATAGCCAGTCAAAGACAAATATATCATAAGCCCACTTAAATGTGGAATCTAAAAAAAACAAACAAAAAAACAACTCAGAACTCATAGAAACAGAGAACAGATATGCGTTTGCCAGAGTCAAGGTCAGTTGGGGAAGGAATGGAAAAGAGGTGAAGATGGTCAAAAGTTATAAACTTCCAGTTATAAGATAAATAAATACTGGAGATGTAATTTACAACATGGTAACTATGGTTAACAATACCGTATTGTACTTTTGAATGTTGCTAAGAAAGTAGATCTTAAAAGTTCTCATCAGAAGAAAAAAATTATAACTATGTATGGTAATGGATGTTAACTAAATTTATTATGGTACTCTTTTGCAATATATACATATCAAATCATGTTGTACACCTAAAACTAATTTAATTTTATATAATTTACCTCAATTTAAAAATATTTTAATTAAAAAAACAGGCAAAATGTGTGGTTAATTTATAGAACTCAACAGCACTAGAACTCAGGGAAATACAAACTAAAGCAGCAAGAAGGTACAACTTCATACCCATCAGTCTGACATAAATTTAAAAGTCTTATTAGAGCAAGTGTTGATGAAAAATAGAAACTCTTTTTCACAGCAGTTGGAATTTGAGAAAATAAAAGAAGATGACTTAGATAACATTCATTCTTAAGTTAATATGCATCATTATTATCATAATTATATTCACTGTTCAATATTACATGTATTCAGTTTGTTATGTATACAGATTGATGTTGAGCTTTTCATGTATTGTATTATTTATTACTCACTAAAGTCCTATAGTATAATTACTATTAAACAAAGCAAATTAAAAAGTAAAAAAAAAATCAATCTTTTTTGTTGTTAAATATATCCACAGGGGAGTAAACTCAGGCATATTTATTTTTTCCATCAATAATTCTCATTGGTGACTATATTATTGTAAATAACATTAAAATTGAGTTTTTCTTTTAAAGGAAATTCTTTGAATGGAAAGTAAAAGCCATAATCAGGAGTAAGAAAATTAGGAAAAGATTTCACAGATATGCAAAACATAATAAAATTAGTAGATTAATCACTTATAAAACCAGCACAGAGGTTAAAACACAAAGGAAGTAAAATCAATTATATCTACAAAAATCAGCCAAGGGATTCACAAAATAAAAGGATATAAAATATGACACCATATGCATAAAATGTGGAGGCAGTAAAAATTTAGTTCTTTTAAAATGGGTTCAAACTTAAGTAATCATCAGCCTAATACAGACTGCTATATTTACAGGATGTTATATGTAAACCTAACGATAACCAAAAATCAAAAATCAGCAATAGGTATGCAAAAAAAATTTAGAGGAAATTATTCAAGAATATCACTAAACAAAGCCATTAAAACACAAGGGAATCGAGCAAGAGAAGAAAGGAACAGATAACTACAAAACAATCATAAAACAAGTGATAAAATGACAGTAAATACATACCTATCAATAATTACTTTGAATGTAAATGGACTAAATGCTCCAATCAAAAGACACAGGGTGACAGAATTGATAAAAAAAAAGCGAGACCCATCTACATGGTGCTGACAAGAGACTCATTTCAGACCTAAAAACACACGCAGAGTGAAAGTGAAGGAATGGAAAAGCATTATCACACAAATGGATGTGAAAAGAAAGCCAGGGTAACAATACCTATATCAGATAAAATAGACCTTAAAACAAAGACTGTAATAAGAAATAAAGATACTATATAATATTAAAGAGAACAATCCAACAAGAAGATATAATAATTGTAAATAAATGAAATAAACGAAATAGAGACAAAAACCCAAAAAACCAAATAAACAAAAAACAACAGAACAGATCAATGAAACCAGGAACTGGCTCTTTGAAAAGATCAACAAAATTGATAAACCTTTAGACAGACTCATTAAAAAAGAGAGTGAGAGGACTCAAACAAAAATCAGAAATGAAAAGAGAAATAACAACTGACATCACAGAAATACATAGGATTATAAGAGAATATTTTGAAAAATTATATGCTGACAAATTGGACAACCTAGAAGAAATGGATGCATTCTTAGAAACGTATAACTTACCAAAACTGAATCAGGAAGAAATAGAAAATTTGAATACACTGATTACCAGCAAAGAAATTAAATCAGTAATCAAAAACCTCTCAACAATCAAAAGACCAGGACCAGATGGCTTCACTGGTAAATACTACCAAACATTTAAAGAAGAGTTAATACCTATTCTTCTCAAACTATTCCAAAAAATAGAAGTGGATGGAAAACTTCCAAAATCATTCCATGAGGCCAGAATTACCCTGATTCCAACACCAGACAAAGACACCACAAAAAAAAAAGAAAGAAAAGAAAAGAAAAGAAAAGAAATATAGGCCAATATCTCTGATTAACATAGATGCAAAAATCCTCAACAAAATACTAGCAAACCAAATCCAACAATATATTAAAAAAAAACAAAAACAACAAAAAAACATTCACCATGATGAACTGGGATTTATTCCTGGGATGCAAGGGTGGTTCAATATTCACAAATCATTTCAATATTCACAAATCATTCAACTTGATATGTCACATCAATAAGAGAAAAATAAGAACCATATGATCATTTCAATAGATGAGGAAAAAGCATTTGACAAAGTATAACATCCATTCATTATAAAAACTCTCAACAAAGTAGGTTTGAGGGGAACATACCTCAACACAATAAAGGCCATATATGACAAACCCAAGGCTAACATTGTACTCAAAGGGGAAAAACTGAGAGCTTTGCCTTAAGATCAGGAACAAATAAGGATGTCCACTCTCATTAGTTTTTTTTGTAGCTCAAGTTTTTATTTAAATTACTGTTAGACAATATACAGTATAATATTAGTTTCAGGTGTAGAATTTAGTGATTCGTCACTCATATACAACACCAGGCGCTCATTACAACAAGTGCCCTCCTTAATACCTATCACCCATTTAACCAATCCCACCACCCACCTTCCCTCCAAAAATCCTCAGTTTGTTCTCTATAGTTAAGTCTGCCACTCTTACTATTTTTATTCAACATAGTTCTGGAAATCCCAGCCACAGAAATCAGACAACAAAAATAAATAAAAGGTATCCAAATTGATAAGGAGGAAGTAAAACTTTCAGTATTTTCAGATGACACTATATATAGATGATACATGCAGATGATACTAAATAGAGGAAACCCTAAAGACCACCAAAAAAACTTCTAGAACTGATAAATAATTTCAGTAAGGTCACAGGATATAAAATCAGTGCACAGAAATTGGTTTCATTTCTATACACTAATAATGAAGTAGCATAAAGAGAAATTAAGAAAACAATCCCATTTACAATTGCATCAAAAATAATAAAACACTTTGGAATAAACTTAACCAAAGAGGTGAAAGACATGTACTCTGAAAACCACAAAGCACTGATTAAAGAAACTGAAGAGAACCTAAACAAATGGAAAGATATTCCATGCTCATGGATTGGAAGAACAAAATTGGTAAAATGTCCATACTACCCAAAACAATCTACAGATTTAATGCAATCCTTATCAAAACACCCACAGCATTTTTCTTAAAACTAGAAAAAATAATACTAAAATTTGTATAGAACCACAAAAGATCCCAAATAGCCAAAGCAATCTTGAGAAAGAAGAACAAAACTAGAGATATCACAATCCAGTATTTCAAGATAATTACAAAGCTATAGTAATGAAACAGTATGGTACTGCCACAAAAATAGACACATAGATCACTAGAACAGAACACCCAGAAATAAACCCATGATTATATGGTCAGTTAATCTTCAATAAACAAGGCGAGCATATGCAATGAAAAACACAAGCTCTTCAACAAATCGTGGTAGAAAAACTGGACAGCTACATGCAAAAGAATGAAATTGGACCACTTTCTTATACCAAACACAAAAATAAACTGAAAATGAATTAAAGACCTAACTGTGAAGGGTGCCTGGCTGGACCAATTGACTAAGTGTTGGACTCTGGATTTCAGCTCAGGTCATGATCTCAGGGTCATGAGATCAAGCTCTGCATCAGGCTCCACACTAGGCATGGAGCCTGCTTACGATACTCTCTCTCCCTCTCCCTCTGCCCCTCCCCACCTCAAACAAATAAACAAACACACAAATAAATAAATAAATACCTAACTGTGAGATCTGAAATCGTAAAACTCCTAAAAGAAAACATAGGCAGTAATTTCTCTGACATTACCATAAGAACATTCTTCCACAATGTCTCCTGAGGTAAGGGAAACAAAAGTAAAATAACCTATTGAAATTACATCAGAATAAAAAGCTTTTGCATAGAAAAGGAAACAATCAACAAAACTAAAACACAACATATTGAATAAGAAAAGATGTTTGCAAATGACATATTTGATAAAGGGTTAGTGTTCAAAGTATGGAAAGAACTTATACAACTCAGCACCCAAAAAACAAATAATCAAATTAAAAAATGGGTAGCAGACGCGAACAGACATTTCTCCAAAGAAGACATCCAGATGGCTGACAGACACATGGAAAGATTCTCAAGAATCCTTAATCATTAGGGAAATGCAAATCAAAGCCACAATTTCACCTCGCACCTGTCAGAATGGCTAAGATAAAAAACAAAAAAAATAAGAAGTATTAGCAAGGACGAAGATAAACAGGAACACTTGTGCACTGTTGGTGGGAATGCAAACTGGTGTAGCCACTGTGGAAGAGTATGGAGGTTTCTCAAACAATAAATGGAACTAGTCTATGGTCTAGTAATTGCACTACTGGGTATTTACCTAAAGAATAGAAAAAAAAAACTAATTTGAGAAGATATATGCATCACTATGTTTATTGTAGTATTATTTATAATATCCAAACTATGGAAGCAGCCTAAGTGTTCAGCAATGATGAATGGATAAAAAAGAAGTGAGATATATATAGATATATATATATGGAATATTACTCAGCCATAAAAAAAATGAAATCTTGTCATTTGCAACAACATGGATGGATCTAGAGGGTATAATGTTAAATGAAATAAGTTAGAGAAGACAAATACCAGATGATCTCATTCATATGTGGAATTTAAGAAACAAAACAAATGAGCAAAGAAAAATGAGACAAACCAAAAAATAGACTCAACTATAGAAAACAAAGTGATGGTTACCAAAGGGGAGGTGGGTGCAGGGATTGGTGAAATAACTGAAGGGGATTAAGAGTACACTTACCATGATGAGCAGAATAATTTATAAAATTGAGTCTCTGTATTGTACACCTGAAACTAATATAACACTGTATGTTAACTATACTGTAATTAAAAAAAATTATGTTCATGGCAAACAGGTAAACTAGCCCATATTCCTGCCTGTATTCTATAAAAATTGTTAATCTTACATAAATACATATAACTATGTATTTTTGGCATATGCAAAGAAGGATTTCTTCTTTAAGGTAGAATCAGTGTAGAAAGTTTTGTATCTGCATATATGCAATAAATAATATTTGGTTTTATTTATTAATTCTTGAAGAGTCTTCTTAACATCAGAAATACATGGGGGGAAATCAGAGAATCAGAGAGCTTCCTTGAAAATAAAATTCCACATCAGCATTGCTTACAGAAATAAAAGGTTTATCTCATTAATTAGGAATACACGGCACATTTAACCCTATACCTCTGCCATGAGATTTTATATTATATTACATGTCCTCGACTATCAGGTATGGGACCTATACTGTTTTTTTGGTTGCAAGACTCAGACGTCACTTTAGCTAGTTTAACAAAAACAAATTTATTTGAGGGATAAGCGTTTCTTATAGAGTCAAAAGAGAAATTGATTCATCAAACTTAAGAAGGTTTAGGAGTCAGAGCATATCCAGTTTTCCAGATAATAAGAGCTATTTTCCTTAGGTACCGTCACTGATATAATTCAGCCTAAGAGCAAAATCTCAGGGAGAGTCTAGTTGCCTGAATCTGAATTAAGTTTCTGCCTCTTGGTGGATAAAGCATAGGGTATGCTGAATTACATAATTTCTAAGAGGCAATTTTACTAATGTGAACATAAATAAAAGGTGATTGGGTACTATGTGTTCTAAAGAGTCAGATGGCTTACTATCACTTAGATGAGTATATGTGGAGGGAGAATAGGAGTTTAACAACATGAAACTGGTAATTTATCATACTGTAATCTACTAATTTGCAGTAGAGTAGAATCTGGCAAATCAATTATGATTTCTAAAGAACTTTATATTTACTTTGTATTTGAAATATATTCAAAGACATGCATTGAAAACTTAATCACAAAGAGAGACAGTAAAGTGGGACACTTGGAAGTCAATAAAAAATAAAAGTTAGTGGTATGCATTTTTTGAAAGCCAAAATTCATGTTTCTGCGGTAGGCAAGATTCAAAAGAATTGCATTCTTCCTTGTTTAACTTTAGTCTATTATATTTCTCTAGTGTTAGCACACTTTCAGCAGCTTTCCATCATTATGTCAGGGCAGTACTTCATAATATTTTTCACATTTTCTGCCTCATACATCAAACTATAGAATTTTATCCATAAGGCAGAGTTGTCATTCTGTAAAATTTTTAGCAATGTTCTCATTTTTATCTGACATCTAGAAATACCTAAAGTAATAAAAAATCATTTTTACCTCATATTTGCTTTGGTTTTCATTCTGTCCCTGTCAGTCTATATACAGTATAGCAAGGGAAGATTTATATAACATCATTTTGGGTGTTCAAGAATCAGACAAAGAATCCTCACCTTAGCTGTTTTTTTCCCCCACAGAATTTTACACAAAAACATAAAACCTATACTTAAAATAATGTTCTCTCTCTTAAAACTTTACTTTTTGCTATGAACACTTTTCATTAAGTAGAAGTTTCATTTATATATATACACATACAGACATATATATTTATATATATACAATTTAACAACTACAAAGGAAGATAGACTTCATTTCCTCAGGAATGTCACTATTCTGGGCAATTTAATGGAAACATTACAAAACTGCATTTATGTTGCTTAGTTTATCTCATTATAGTTTTCAACTATCTATTAAGATACTTAAAAAATATGATTTTACTGAACATCCCAGTTTCAAACGAATTAGGGGAATACAAAACTAAGCATTAAAATAGATCCTTATTTCAAACAACTTATTTTCCCAAGTGGCATCAGTGAAAATGTAGATCTAGTCCTAAACATGTTCAACTTCAAGGTATAAAACCTTGAATTGAGAGATATTAATTACCTGAAAAATCTAAAATGTGATATAATCTCCTTAAAGATGATCATGTATTAATTTTTACAGTTTCATTATGAACATATATTTTAGTGAGCCCCTAGTATGTGCCATATACTATGCAAATGAATTAGCTCAATGGATCCTCTAATAAAACTAGCTATGATTAATCTTCTTACTTAATATTGAGGAAACAGAGAGGTTAACCAACTTAAACAAGTTCATAAAGCAAGTTCATGAAGGTAGTAGAGTTTGCATTTGAACCCCAGAACACAGCCTTGGGCCCTCCCCCTCTGCCACTTTGCTGTAATGCTTCCCCAAAGCGGCTTCATTGTGCAAAAACCAAAGAATACCAGGTTGAAAATATTACAAGTTGTTTTAATCAAGCCTATATTTTTCATAGTCATGACTTCATAATAAAGACAAAAAGGGATCATCCAAATGACATATTTCATTATTTCATTCAAAAATCTCAGTTTTGACATAAAGATAAACTCTAAAACAGAACTAGCAAAATAATTCATCAATGCACAACACAAGAAAAATGAGTGTATATATATATTTTTTCTTTTTTTTTCCCCCTAGTCTTTGTACCTTTGGGGACTAGTTGTATGTTCTGGGAAAAGGGTGGAGGCAGAGTGATCCAAGAATTTGGGAAGTGATACATGCTCCCTTCTTCTCAACATACATTACATATAGATAACAGAGAGAACACTGAGGCCAGCTTACCTGTAGTTAGTGCAGTGCTTTCCATACTTATCTGAAATTATTAATAAGCAAGTACATAATTTGGGAAAGGTTACTGAAGACCAAGTGAAAAGTCTAATTTTTCTGATACAGTATAAAAAGTATGATTTGAATATTATGACTAGAGGATATTCGACCTGAAAGTGGTTTTGAACAAAAAACCAGATGGAGTGACCAGATTTCATCAAGGATTGCTGGAGAATGGGATTAATTACTTCTGAATATTAAGAAATAATTGGGTCATAGAATTAGAAGAGTACATGCATGCATTATCAACTTACGAAGATAGGTTTTTCTGTTGTTTCTGCATATAAAACTAAAAGAGACAAAACCAATCAGTTTGTAATTGTTCCTTCTACTAAATCTTCTAGTTACTATACTTTTAAAAATTCATGACATCAAGTTATTTTGCCTTAAGTAGTAGCAATACATAGCTCACCTACACTCAGGGCATAAAGATGAGGGTTTTTTTTAAAGTTTTTATTTAGGTTGTCACCAAAAAGATACAAAGCAAAAAGTACTTCATTTTATTTTTAAATAATGATAATATTAGTTTTCTTCTTTTCTGAACCATTTTTAATCACAGCTTAGTTTTGTTACAACTACATTTAGCCTCAAGACTAATTTTAAAAGGCATACGATACACACAAAAAAATAGTTTTTTAAAAATAATAATTGAAATTTTAAAATATCAGCATTTCTGGACCGGATTCTGTAATTTAGATAACTTGCCACCAGGTGGAAGTAGTGTTCCCATTACCAAATTAAAACAGTGTTATGGGGTGCTTGGGTGGCTCACATGCTCAGGTCATGATCTCAGGGTCCTGGGATCGAGCCCTGCATCAGGCTCCCTGCTCAGTGGGAAGCCTGCTTCTCCCTCTCCCGCTACTGCTCCCCCTGCTTGTACTCTCTCACTCTGTCGAATAAATAAATAAAATCTTTTAAAAAAATTAAATTAGAAAAACAATGTTGGCTCAAGAAGCAAATTAACAAAACATTACATTTTGTGTTTATTTGTAAAAATATAATTCCTTTTTATATAGCCAATTCAGTAGCAACAAATTGATATTTTCTTGAAGTTTGATACCTTTGGCTATGCTTTTAAAGGTGAAAAGGAAAATTATCCTTTATGGAGATGAACTGGCAATTGGAATTTCAAATTTTCATGACATACATAATTTCATGCATAATCATAATAACTGGATGGCAAACGAAGTATACCACTTTTGTTTTTTCACTGATGAATTTTACTTATGAAGAAACTGAGCTTAGATTTCTCTAAAAATGATTGCTTTGAGATACGGATCTAACAAAAAACCCATCCTTTTTTTCTATTTTTTTATGCTTTGTCAACTTTATCTTATCCCAGAATACCAAACCCTAGGTAAGAGTTAAATTACAAATCTCCATTTTCAATTTTCAAGTTCTTTAATATTCATCGGATCATGACTGTTTGGGAACATCGTCACTTCCTAATTCTACTTAAATGGTATTGGAAAAGTCTCTGTGGGGGCCGAGAAAAATGGCTTAATCTGTATTCTCTCTTGGTTATCACTTGTCTGAACTTGTCCAGTGAAAGCTACCTCTCAAATTAGTGAATGTTTTGTGTTTCCCTGGCCTATTGTCCTCTTTTCTGAACGTGAAGGGCTGGTGATATATCACTGGACAATCACTGACATTTGGGATCCTGAATCAAACTCCAGTATTGGCCACCTAATGGCTATTACTTCACCTCTTTGGGTTTCCAGGTTTTTTTGTTTTTTGTTTTTGTTTTAAGATTTATTTATTTATTTTAGAGAGAGAGAGAGAGAGCAAAAGTGAGAGAGCATGAGCGGGAGGGGCAGAGGGAGAAGGAGAGAGAATCTCAAGTGGACTCCATGCTGAGCGTGAGCTGATGGGGGGGTTCAATCTCCAGACCCTGAGATCACTACCTGCACTGAAACCAAGAGTCAGACACTTTATCAACTGTGCCACCCAGGCACCCCTTGGGTTCTAGTTTTTTAAAGAAAATTCTGAGCTTGATCTGAATAATAATGTTTCTTTCCAGTTTTAATATTCTGTGATTATAGTTGCAAGTGGCTATAACACTTCTTAATATGATATGGGTTCTTTTTTTTACAATAATACGAGTTTTATCATAGTGATTATGATCAATATGTCCTGATATGGTTTCTAATAATAGAATTCTTCAGCTGTTTCATCAGTGCCATGTTTCTCAGCCTTTGTTTCTAAATATATTAAAATAAGTTTTAATCTCAGTGGAGCTGGCCAGCATTAAATAAAAAGATGCAAGGCATTTCAAATTGAAGTAGGTTTATTTTAGGAGAAGAGGCAGTACTTTGCCAGCATGCATGTCAGCAATTAGACAGAACAAAAGCACTCTACTCACCCTACTTGTTGGCAAAACAATAAGCTTAGATAAATATCTCCCCAATTAAATGAGACTAAGCTGGAAATACATTAAAAAAAAAATTAGGGTCCTCCTTACATATACACACAAGATAGAAAAGCAGAAAATAAGTATATTTGTAAAAATAACTTTCTAGAATAAAAGTATGAAAATATTATGATTTATATGCTTGGTGTTATCAAATACATCGTGAAAGGATTTCAATCTAAAACGGAACTAAAGGATATGGAGAGTCTCACACCTGTGCCTTCAGAAGAACAGACCTTAAGAACTGAGAGTATGATTTCCATTAAATGCCTGATTTATAGAGGATCAAGACTTATGACCAATGAACATCCACCGAGAATTTCTCCCCATCCTTAAGCCGGTGAACTTACTGTTCAGGCTAGAATATCCCCTCTTTGGCACTCCTTGCCCACAAAACAGCCCATCCCAAACTCTCAATGGACTTCCCCATAGCTTGCTGCAGCATGCATTTCCTGAATTGCAATCCCTCTGCTGTCCTGAATAAGCTCAAATTTCTGGTAATTTGAGCTTGCCTCAATTTAACTCCTATTTAGGTTGACAATATAAAAGAAGATATGCCCTCTTCTTGAGAAACAAGAACTTGGAGCCACCATGGGAAATCAAAATTGGGATGAAGACAAAAATGCAAAGATAACTATCTGACAAAACATTGCTTGGAAATTAGTGTCAATTTCCACTTTTGACAAAAATTTGCAGCATACAGTTGAAAGGCTTAAAAGACTCACCAAGAAAGCAGTGGGAGATCAAAACTGATTCTAATGAAAGAGTGGATATGAGCCCTGAAGACCAGAGAATGGTAATCCAGTCTAAAATAGTTGCTCAAAAGAATAGGAACTCAAAAGGAATAGGAGAGGTAAAATTGATATTATAGGAAACAACACAACAATACAACACAATACAAATTCATTAAGCCAAAAACTGAGTTTACAAATTACATTCCAGAAAAGAACCAATGTATTTATTTAATAAACTAAGAAACCTATTAGAATTTAAAATATTTTCCCACCAAAATAATCATAAAATTTAAGATAAAATACAATCTGTTTGGTAACAGAAAAAAAACTACAAAGAAATTTTCCAAAATTTCAGAAATTAAGCTAAACATTTTGATTATGAGGGCAGACACATTTATTCTTTTTGTAAGCATTTAAGAAAAGGGGATATATAAAATAGTTATATTATTCAAAGCAGCATCCATAATAGGGGCTTAATGATCGTGAGTCCTAATGTGATATACATCAAAGCTTAAAATGGTAAAACATTTAGAAGTACAAAGACAAACCTAGAAAAACAAAACATAGAGATAAACATTTTCCCCCCAGCCTTTGCCACATTAAACAGATGAAAACAAGTAAGAAATTCAGTAGTATAATTATTAAATACATATGTAATTTATATACAGAATAGTCTACTTTACACAGAATATAAAGAACTATAAAAATACATCTCTAAAATTGCTCATAAAAACCATAAAGTGTTGAATAAATTGAGATATCTTCAATATTCTTGGACACAAAAACTAACTATTGTAAAGAGAATAATTTTTCCTGCATAATTTATAGGTTTTAATCATACTGTAATAGAAACCACAGTGAGATTTTTTTTTCAAGGACTTGAAAATTATGATCCTATAGTCCATTTTGATGAATTACAGGAGGAAAATAACTAAGGCAATACTGAAAATAAAAATGAATAAGAGGGCACTTGTATTGTCAGCTCTTAAGCAATATTATAAACTATAGTAATTAAAAGTGTGAAACTGGTACAAGAAATGATAGTTCAGTGTTGCAGAACAGATAGCTCTGAAAGGGAATCTGCATACAAGCTGAGCATGTATTAAAAGCATACACATATGCCAATATAGAACTGTTAGCTGTTGAAGATACTATGCAGTGAGAAAAGGATACTTGGGAGTTAAAAAAGTCAAGTGAACTGTTCATCTGAACATATGCTAAGATAAATTCCCATGAATTAAATGTGAAATGTGAAAGAGAGAGACCATGAAACACTGAGGAAAGAAAACATATGTAACTGACCGTAGAAAAGTCAAGATCTTTCAAAACATAATAGTAATGAAAAAAATACAAAAATACTGATAATTTAAAAATACTGATAATTTAAAACTATATTGAAACAATGTATTAATACTAATATTTACTGAGTTTAACAGTGTATTAATACTAATACTTACTGAGAGTTTTCCTGAAAGAAAATTAGAACTGATTCTAAATTAAGAGTGTGAGCCATGAAGAACAGAGAATGATAATTCAGTCTAACATTGCAATTGTTGAAGGGCAGCAACCAATTTAAAAGGAGTTGGGGTTTTTCTAAGAGTTTTACATTTCCTGGACATATCTAATCCTTAGGATAACTCTGTGAAATAGGTGCTATTATTGTCCCTGTTTTATGGATGAAGAAACTAAGGAACAGACAGTTTAAGGAATTTACACAGGGTAACATGGCTAATGAGGGCACAGCCAGAATTAGAATCCACATGGTCTGATTCCATAGCACATTGTTTCAATGAGCACTTCATTATATTACAATAAAAATGAGAAATGAAGAAAAAATATTGTTACTAATATGACAGGAAAACAATACATGTATGCAGCTGTTTAAATACATATAGAAGAGACATCATTCAAAAAAGCAAAATATAGAGACTTTTAAAATAAAATATAAATTTTAAAAATAATTAATGCTGTCTATGTAAGACTGGTATTATGTATAGGGGGTCAACTTTCTGGATATTTTCTGTAAAGTGGTTTGACTCTATGAATCAAGAACTTTAAAAATTTAGATTTGGCCTTTGGTCTGGGATTTCACATCTAAGGGGGATCCTAAGAAAATATTTAGTGAAGCAGAACATAAACTGTTGCATTATTTGTCCGACTATTAATTTGAAAACTACTATATGTATTATAGTGGTAAACCACTTTTCAAACTTGACTGTCCGTTGCAATCCTTTGTATACAGAGTTTTTACCTAGAATTACAGATTCAGAACTTTTAAAAAGGCCCACAGATGATTTTTTGCAGTGTTAAATAAATTATAGTACCTTTTAGAATTATTTTATCCATTAAAATATGTTTGAATACTTAATAGTATACAACAAAATATCTCTTTTTCTCAAATATTTGTAATTAAAACGTACTAATTTTACAGTTTGAAAAACATGATGAGTAGAATAAATATATTGACTCATATTTAACAAATTTGGCTCGTATTTAACAAATTTGCCATAAAAACTCACCTGGTCTACCCTTTACTGGGAGAAGAAATGTTTACACAGAGTATAGGCATCTACTCCAAGACTCAGGTAATTTCACTATTTTATCTTGGTAATCCTTAAATCTCTAGCTGCTAATAAACTATCTTACAGAGTTGGAATTCAAACATGAATAAGCAGGGCTTAATGAATGAATATGAAATTATATAAGTTTGTATATATTAATGTACCCTTAGAATGTATGTGTATGTTTGCTCATTTATTTTTTAATATGGATTTCTCCACTCTTGACAGTTTGGGGTAGGATTTTTTTCTACTCTCTACATTAAAAACATTAATGCCCTAAAAATATATACCGTTTCTCTGTTGAATTCTTTAATTGCCAAATGCCCTTTTTCTAAGGTTTGTAGACTTGAGTTTATTGTCAGAATTCTCTGTCAAGTATTAGAATTGCAAATAGGGCACACTTGCTTTGTAATAAAAGAATAAGAGCTGCCAGTGTCTGAAAAGTTAATTAGACAAAACAGACAATTAATTACATCTTATTAACGTGTAAAAGACCTGTGACAAATTGCACTAATTGCATGCTCTTATACATCTGAAGAGGTCAGGCTACTTTAAAAGTATGTTGTTAATGGAAGACAAATGTATTTTTATGCTCTTGATAAGAATATTATAAACTGCATTATTTATGACTCCATTGGAATACTTAATAATTTTAAGCTTTAAATTAAACTGCTCATCAAACAGGAGAGCTAGTACCAAGTTCTTAAGATAGGCCATAAAAACTGGCTGCAGTGTAAGATAAATTTGAAGGTCTAGTATTTCCTCAGAATGTGTTTATACCCTTATTTTTAAGTGACTGAGCCGTAGAGTTGTTAAACTTATCCTAATGTGCCCTTAGGAAAGGGGAGAATACTTCCATTAAGAGTATTCACCCCCAAAGAAATATAGGATTCATTTAAAAAGCCCTCAGTTGCTTAAATTCAGGAATACTCAGTTGAATACACTCATTACACTCGTTAGCTTTCAAGCTTTATTTCCAAACAAAAAACATGGAATGGAAAAAAAAATAGCAAAGTCAAGCATCTATGTTAGTCGCAGGGGACTGAGGGGATTTTAGAAGATGGGCACGATTAAGGAAGAAACAGTAGTGGTAAAAAATATGTTAGAAAAATGGTCAAAGCACCCAATAGAGGCTTAGAGAGAAAAAGAAGTAGATGGAAACAATTTAAAATGAGGAATGAGTCAGAGTGGCTCTTGCAGGCAAATACTTAATTACACAAAGGCGCTTTAGTTTCTTTCATTGAGTACCTGTCAAGGGGAGGGAACACTAGCAATTCCAAAGGAAATTGTTTCTATTTCAGTTAACAAAACCGATGCTCATTCAGGTCTCTCAGAGGGGCTTTACAAATAATTTAGTTTATTTTTCTTCTGCTCCCCAGGACCAAAGGCCTTATAAAATGAACCTGACTGTCACCACACTTTAAATGTTTATGGTTGGTGAGCTCAGTTCATCAAAGTGGTGTGCAAGTGAAATCACCTTGCCAAGCTTCACTCTCTCAGGAGTCTGGAAACTGAACAGAGGCTTATAATTAAAGTGGGGTGGGCAAGAGAAAAGGACAAATTCACACCTTCCACTCTCCATATACCAGTCCGACAGCTTCATGCTGTTTTAATGGGCAAGTACATCAGAGTATACAGCAGAGCCCTCGTCTCTGTGTGAACAAGCTCAAGCTGATGACTGAAATATCTGAACATTAATAATTATTTCAACTGGCCCACAGAATTTGCTTTTCCATATCTCTTTTCCTACCTGTTGTCTAGAGATTAGACTTTTATGTCAGATGACAAAGATTTGTAGTGTCTACAGTAAGGTACTTTTTAAGCTAATGCATGTAAAAAGGCCTATTATTATAGGCACTTAAAGTAATAATACCTGAACCTAAATCTGAACCATGAGAAAGTCATTTCCAGAAAATTTAACCCTAAAGTATTGGCAGAGTGTGGTGAGATTTATTAAAGAATTAAGAAGATGACCTTGAGATTAGAAAGGTAAGTCTTAAGGGGAGAATATATCACATTCATGGCCATGACCATTCCAATATTTCAGTGGAACAACTTGGGAATCACCACGAAGAAATCTATCATTATAAGAGCATAGATTAAGTTTGTCGTCCAAATGTATGTAGAGTAATGTTACACATGAGTTAATCATCATGTTTTCTTGAGAAATTCTTAGTATATCTTCCATACGAGGCACTTGGTAATAGTCATTTTTCAATGCGACCATCTGTTCCACACACTCAAATTTTACAAACTTTCTTCCTAGTGAAAATCTGCCGTTATTGCTAATTAATTTGCCAGCATATTTTTTCAGGTAAAAAACTAGGTTTCAGAGAGATTAAAGGTATACATTTTGGAGAGAAAAATTCATGTATAAAATGTTAGCAGAAAATTTTGGTATGTGAATTTATGTTGAAAATGATGTGGTTTATTTTAGGTATTCTTATCTCCTTTTTCTAGAGATGGCAAAGCTGAAATCAAGGTTGGACAGAAAGCCAAAAGTAAAGATCAGAGAGAGAACTTTGAAATGTCACTCACCAGAATATGAAACTAAAGATTCAAGCATCAGTGGGATGACATGGGTCAAACTATTAAGTTGCAGTATGGTTAGCATGGTTCTGGTCAAATAACTGGAATCCATGTTGTCCCTGCTAAACTTTTATGTGTGCACTGCGCTAAAAAGAATTCAGTTGCCCACTAAATTTAAGGAACTACAGATGGAGCAGGTAATAATGGTCATGCTTTTTAAAAATTATAAATTTATTTTACACAATGAAAATAATATAATCACATTATAAACACTGATTAAAAAATAGAAGGGAAATGACATTAATAGTCTTATCTCCCTAGTTCCATCTCTATAAACATTTGATCATTCTTGAACAGTCTTAGACTTGTCCCTTCTGTTCCTAAATTTTTAATTGCATTAATTTCCTATTGACTCTGTAAGAAATTACCACAAAGTTGTTTTAAAATAACACAATTTTTTTTTTTTAAATCTCACGTGTCTGGCAGTCAAAATCTAAAAAGAATCTGCAAGGCTTCATTCTTTCTAGAGGCCATAAGGGGAAAATTTTTTTCCTTTTTTTTTTTTTTTTTTGAGATTCTAGAAGCTACTTCCATTCCTTGGCTTATGGTCTCTTTCTCCATCTTCAGAACAGCAGTAGAGCATCTTCAAATCTCCCCCTCTGTTCCTGTCCTTCTGTCATCACATCATCATCTGTGTCTAATCTTCTTGCCTCCCTCTTAAAAAAATCCTTGTGATTATTTGGGGGCTCACTCAGATAATCCACAATAATCTCCCCATCCTTAATTTAATTATATCTTGACTACGTAAGGTAACATATTCACATGT
This sequence comes from Neomonachus schauinslandi, assembly GCF_002201575.2. Lineage (NCBI taxonomy): Eukaryota > Metazoa > Chordata > Mammalia > Carnivora > Phocidae > Neomonachus > Neomonachus schauinslandi. Next base: position 87,506,630 of record NC_058404.1, read on the forward strand.
TTTGGGGAATCAGGTTGGGGGATCACCATTCAGCCTATCATACCATGGTTTCTGGAACCAATGGGCAGATAACTGGATAATCAATATATCAACAATGCTAAATTTCCAAATTCGCAAGATTTGAAAATGAGCATTTCTTCTTCTTCTTTTTTAAAAGATTTTACTTTTATTTATTTATTTGAGAGAGAGAGAATGAGAGAGAGAGAGCATGAGAGGGAGGAGGGTCAGAGGGAGAAGCAGACTCCCTGCCGAGCAGGGAGCCCAATGCGGGACTCGATCCCGGGACTCCAGGATCATGACCTGAGCCGAAGGTAGTCGCTTAACCAACTGAGCCACCCAGGCGCCCCATGAGCATTTCTTCTTGCTGCAGATTTGTTTCCCCAGGGAACTGCCTCAAAGATATGTGTCGGGGAAGTCTGTTAGTGAATATTATAAGGAACAGCATCTGTGAAAGTGAGGGAAGTGAGATTAGAAGTTAAGCTGTGATGCAGTTGCAATGGGGACTTCCAACAGTCTCATAGAGAACTCTGAAGCTGGAATGCATGAGGGTCTGGCCTTTGTGTTCCTTCATTGGTACAACTGTTGGTGGGGGATGGCAGACAGGGAGAAAAACCTTGAATAATGTAGCTTTTTTTGGCAGAGTAACACAGCTATGAGATATCAGCAACCAACAATGCTGGCAGCTACAGACTGAGTGTCTTGGCTCTGAAGGAAGATCTGGTGAGCTCACCCCAGCAACCACTACACTGTGTTCTCTTAAGGGTTGAATCTACGTGTATTCAACAATATATAAATAGCTAGTCATCCCACCACTTTCCTTCATGGTATCTAGGGTCCCAATTTTCTTTTCTTCTCACAAAGTACTGGGCCTCCATAAGGAAGATTTATTCTCCATGCTAGCCAGTATTATAAGAAAGTGACTGACTGCTCTCCTGATCCTATAAGCTCCATCTACTTGGAAACAGTCTTCCTCCTTTGCATTGTTTTTACACAGAATTCTTGGAAATTGCATGGTTCTATATCAGACATGACTACTCTACTAAAGTGCTGGAAGTGTTCTTATTTGCTCTACTTTTCTGTTAACTTCCTGCTAAATCTCCTCAATGTAATTCATTCATTCACTTATTCATTTGTTCATATATTCATTGCTTTATTCAACAAATACATAGTAGTCACAAAATAAGGGTTAGGCTTGGTGAATAAAACAGGTATACCCATTCTCTTCATGGGAGTTTTTTTTAAGGAAGATGCACGACAGTAACAACAAAAGTTAATAGAGTTTTCCTAGAATGTAAAAAGCTGAAGAGGGGGTGCCTGGGTGGCTCAGTCAGTTAAGCATCTGCCTTTGGCTCAGGTCATGATCCTGGAGTCCTGGGATTGAGCCTGGCCTTGGGCTCCCTCCTCAGCTGGGAGCCTGCTTCTCCCTCTGCCCTCACCCTGCTCATGCTCTCTCTCTCTCTCTGTCTCTCTCTCTATCTCTCAAATAAATAAATAAAATCTTAAAAAAATAAAAAGCTGAAGAAGATTGCTTCCAACTTTACAGAAATATTGCATCAGATAACCTACAAGATTGCAAACTTTCTTGACCCTATCTGAGAGCTGTGCTTGCAAGGCAATGAACTAAGCCAATAGCTAAGGAAAGGCAGACACCTCCAAAGAGATACAGGATGTTAGCACTTGTTTACCTAGAGTAAACACAGGATACTTTGAAGGCCAATAAGAACCCAGCTAAAATTTTTAATAAGTTTCTAAGTGTTGAATATGGGTACATGTGAGTATAGAAGTACTGGAAGACAAACACATAAGAGGAATTTGCACAAATATACAGGTTCTTCCCCAGAGACCTCTGTGTGAGCTCATGATAGAAAGTGAGGGCAAAGGACCCAAGAAAAACTCCTTTCTGGTTGATACCTGGGAAAGAAATACACACCATCTAACCTCTATCTCCCCTGTGAAACAAAAGTTTTAAAGTAGGGAGAAGACCCATTCCAGCTGGAGGAAAAGAATAGAAAATAATCCTCTCTATCCTTGGGGAAGGAGCAGAAATACATCTTGGACCAAGATAATCAGAATTATCTTACAACTGATGGACATGGGCAAGGCACCGAAAATGCTCCACAACTAAAAATCAGGGATGTGGTGTCTACCTACAATGAAGGCTAAACCAGAACAACTGAGAACTACTCCCTTCCCCACCACCAGCTGTTTAATAATCTGTGTTGCAAGTAAGAGCAGTCCACTGCTGGAGGAAATTCAAGAGCATGGAGAAAGACCTTCTGTGAAGGATAGTTGAAAGGAAAGCTATAAGCTGTAGATGGAACAGATGTTGAGAAACAAAACAAAACAAACAAACAAACAAAAACCTTCTACCAAACTCATCCCATCCCAAGCACAAGGAACAAGCACTACATGAATGTGAATGTGCACTGTGGATAAATGTAAGGTGGTAGGCAGAATGCTAAGATGTCCCTCAATATCCTGAAGTCAGAGGGACTTTCATGTTGACTTTGAAGGAGCAAGCCACCACGGTTTGCAGAGAATGACAGGCACTTCCAATTGCTGAGAATGACCCCCAGTTAACAAGAAAGTAAGAAACTTAGTCCTGCAATCATAAGAAATGGGGTAACTGGGTGATGGGAATTAAAGAGGGCACATGATATGATGAGCACTAGCTGTTAGGTTCAACTAATGAATCATTTGAACATTATATCAAAAACTAACGATTATACCTTGGCTAATTGAATTTAAATTAAAAAAATTAAATTAAATTAAAAGAAAAGGAATTGTATTCTGCTGACAACCTGAATGAGCATAAAAGGGGACCCAAAGCCTCAGATGAAACTGCAGCCCTGGCCAAAACTTGATTTCAGCCTCATGACCCTAAGCAGATATTGTCTCTGGAATTCCAACTGAAGAAACTATGAGATCATAAATGGGTATGTTTTGTTTTGTTTTTATCACCTTCAGTTGAATGGGCTCTAAGCAGCTCCCTAAGGGAGTGAAAACCTTGGCTTCAACAAATGGTGTTTTTTTTTTTTTTAAGGTAACATTCACATAATATAAAATTAACCATTTTGAAGTACACAATTTAGTGGCATTTGGTTTATTTACAATACCATGAAACTAATACCTCTACTTAGTTCCCCAAATGGGTGTTGTTTTAAGTCACCGTTTGTGATAACCTATTGAAGGGTAATAGAAAACACAGAATTTGAGGCCCAATATACACTGCTGGAGGGATGATGGATCAAGTCCAAGATATGAAGGCCGCTGGGGGTGGCATGAATTAACATAAATATAAAACTTTTTATAAATTTAAATTGCTGTAGAACTACCTAAAACAAAAGGAATAGCAATGTATTGTGAATTGATAGAATTTATGAAAGTAAATATATAGCAACAATATTACAAAAGATAGGAGGGAGGAATTGGGAATATACTGTATAAATTCCTTACAGTATACATAAAGTATCAGTTTTCTATGTCTATATAACAGGTTACTTATTGCACTCTACCTTAATTAAAGAAATATATATTGTACATTCTAAAGCAAAAGCTATTTTTCATAAAATGTATGAATAACAAGTCAATAATGGAAAAAATAAAATTATAAAAACTCATCAACTCAAAAAACTCATCAACCCAAAAGAAGGCAGAAAGTGGTATGGGACAAAAGACAAAACAAATAGAGAACATCTAGGAAGATGGACATTTTAATACAGTCATATTAATAAATACATTAAATATAAGTACTCTGAACACACCAAATAAAAGACAGAGACCCAAGTAGATACTATCTCCAGACAACCTACCTTAAATTGAATTGAAAAATAGTTTTTTTTTTTAATTTAAAGCAATATAATAAAAAAAATCTAGAGTGACTATATTAATATTGGAAAAAATAAATTTCACCACAAGGAATACTGCCAGAATAAAGAGGGGCATTACATTATGATGAAGGGGTCAATTCATCAAGAAGACATAATAGTCCTAAAAGTTTACACACATAAGAAGAGAGTTTCAAAATATATAAAGTAAAACAAAAACAAAAACAAAACAAACTGAGAAGAGAAATAGACAAATTTATAATTATATTTGGAGATTTCAATACTCTTTTTTTCAGTGATCAACTGAACAAGTATATGAAATATCATTATGGTTAGTAGAAGAGCTAATTGATATTTATGGAACACTGTACCCAAACAGCAGAACACAACAGTCTTTTTAACTGCACATAAATGCAAGTTAAGTAGACTAGAAAACAAACCTTAATCATATTTAAAAAAAAATTAAAATGCAAAGAATGTCCTTTGACCATAGTGGAAATAATCTAAAAATTAATTGCAGAAAGATATCTTGAAAATTCCCAAATATGTGGAAATTAAACAACATACTTTAAAATATCCCATGGGTCAAATCAAAAATCACAAAATTAAGAACTATTTTTTTAATGAATTAAAATGAAATATAACATATAAAAATTTATGAGATATAGCTAAAACAGGGCTTAGAGGACAATTTATGAATTAAAGCCTTACACTATAAATGAAGAAAAGTATCAAATTAATGATCTAAGCTTCAGTTTTAAGAAAGTAGAAAAAGTAATGCAAATTAGGTCCAAGGCATAAAGGAGGAAATAATAAAAATAAGAGCAGAAATCAAGAAAATCAAGAACAGAAAACAAATAGAGAAAACTACCCCTTGGACTGTTCTTTGGAAAAAAATTAAATTGATAAACCCTATCTAGGAAGATCAAAAAGTTAGATTTTATCCTAGTGCATTTCAATGCGAATCTATTTGAAAATTTGCAAGCAGGAGAGTGAATAGGTTAGATTCTAATTTTAAAAAAGATTCTTTTTTTCTGATTTTTCTGAGGAAAATAAATTAGATATAGGTAAGAGTTGAAGATTAGTAAAGGGAGCATTACCACTGTCCAGAAATATAGTGATGCATTACACTAGTGTAGTGGTAGCAGAGCTCTGGAGATGTGGACATGTTTGAAATAGAGTTTGTAGTTGAAATTTAAGGGTTTGCTCAGATATTAGATGTCGAGTTGCTTGAGCAACTAAGTTACTAAGTTTGAGAGGACTGAGAAATGGGAAAAAAAACACCTTATGAGGGTCTTGTCTCTGAACCCTTCACTTCAGGTTTTCCTGGTAATTCCTGTAATTAAACTTTACTTAATTTAGGTTATTACTTAAAGGTAATTCCTTTAAGTAAATCAGAGCACTGGTTTACTTAAAGGAATTAGTTGGGAATCTAGGGTTAAAAGTCATTCTAACCTTCTAAATTTCATGCTGTTTGACTTATATCTCAAGAAATACTGTTTTAGGTAGTATGTTCTTATGAAGGTCATCAATGGTTAGAAATACTCAAAATGCAAATAGATCCTGAGGCTCCTTATGGCACATATTTCTTAGCCTGACTCTACCCATAGTCATAACATTGTACCCAAGATAAATACAGTCTCTTTTAGTCCTAACCAAGAAATGAGGACTCCCAAAAGGAGGTATGAATTAGACATTCTTCAGGAAACCCATCTCAGATACTCTAGGACAAATTTTGGATTAGTAAATCTGAAATTCTCAATGAGCATTGGCATTCTTATAGTCAGAAAAGTTCAATCAAAAGCTATTTATTATGTTTGAGGCAAATTCTACCATGATGCTGGATAGTCTTATTTTTTCCTATACCAGTGATTCTCCAATTTTTTAGCCTCCAAACAATTTATACTCTTAAAAACTATTGAGGACCGCAGACCCCAAAGAATTCAAATTTATGTGGGGTGTAGTTATCAATACTTACTGTACTATAAAATGAGGAAAACTTTAAAATATTTATTTACTAACTTTAAAATAATAAACCCATGATAACTTAATGTAAATAATGTTATAAAAGTAACTATACTTTCCCTAGTGAAAATACTAGTGAGAAGAGTTGCATTGTTTTATGTTTTTGTCAAATCTATTTAATGGCTGGCTTAAAGGAAGAAATCTGGATTCCCAAATTTCCAACTACATTCAACCTGTTGAATATACTCTTTTAGTTGAAGTATAGGAAGGAAATTCAGCCTTACTGTCTGCATGGAGAGCCTCATAACACCCTGGCTTACACCCATATAAGCTTCAGCTATCCTGCCAAAGTACCCTTGCATGTAGAGATACCAGACCTCTTGGCTTGCACCCACTTCAATTCAGCTATCTGGCCAGGACACCCTCTGCACAGAGAGTCCAAAGACCACACTACTGGCATGTGTCCACATTAGCTTTAGCTGTCCTGCCAAGGTGTTCTCTGCTTGGAGATCCTTGGGACTCCCTGGCTTATACCTACTTCAGCTTCAGCTGTCCTGGCACAGAGGATGTCCTCTGTGTAAAGAGCCTGAGGACCCTCCAAGCTCATGCCCACTTCAGCTCTGGCCATCTCACCAGAGCAGCCCTAGCCCATGACCCATGCCAGCCAGCTCCAGCCAGACAGCAAAAGTCACCAGGCACACAGTCTACATGGGAGTCTACATGGGAGATAATCATACACATTAACATTTCTTCAAGTTTAGTGGAAGTAGCTCTTCTGCCTAATTCATGAAACAAATACAGAAAGCCAAGCAAATAAGGGAGAGAGAATATGCTTTGGGGGGGGGGGAAGACAAAGCTAAAAAAGAACTAAATGAAGTGGAGAAAAGCAATAGATCTGATAGAGAGTTTAAAGTAATGACCATAAAGATGGTTACTGGACTGGAGAGAAGAGTAGAAGAACTCAGTAAGAATTTCAATGAAGACATAGAAAATATAAAAAAAGCACCAATCAGAATTGAAGAATACAATAGCTGAAATGAAAGTACACTAGAAGAAATCAACAGAAGATTAGCAAATGCAGAATAGATCAGTGATCTGGAAGACAGGGTAAAAGAAGGCACCCAAGCTAAACAGGAAAAAGAAAAAAAAAATTTTAAATGAGGATAAGTTAAGGGATCTCTTGGACAACACCAAGTGAACAAACATTCCCATTATAGGGATCCCAGAAGGAGAAGAGAGAGAGAAAAGAGAAGAAAACTTATCTGGAGAAATAATAGCTGAAAATTTCACTAACCAAGGGAAAGAGATATCCAGGTTCAGGAAGCAGAGGGAGTTCCAAATATGCTGAACCCAAGGAGGTGCACATCAAGACACATAATATTTAACATGTGAAAGACTACAGATCAAGAGAAAATTTTAAAAGTGGCACAAGAGAAACAAACAATTATGTACAAGGGAAACCCCCATAAGGCTTTCAGCTGATTTTTCAGTAGAAGCTTTGCAGGCCAGAAGAGAATGGCATAACATATTCAATGTGATGATAGGGAAAAAAAACCCCAAAAAACAAAAAAAAAAACCTGCAACCAAGAACATTCTATGCAGCAATGCTATCATTAACTACTGAAAGAGAGATAAAGTTTCCCAGACAAATAAAAGGTAAAGGAGTTCATCACCACTATACTGGCCTTATAAGAAATACTAAAGGGACTTCTTCAAGTGGAAAAAAGGCCATAATTAGACATAATAAAATTATGAATAAGAAGATGTAAAATATGACAACATATATATAAAATTTAGAGAGGGGAGTATAAAAAGGATTCTTTTAGAATATGTTTGAACTTAAATGACCATCAACTTAATATAACTGGTATATACTTGGGATGTTACATATGAACCTCATGATAACTTCAAACTCAAAACTTATAATAGATACACAAAACTAAAGAGAAAGACAGTCAAATATAACACTTCAGGAAGTCAATCACAAAGAGAGAATGCAAGAGAAGAAGAAAGAAACAGGAGAACTAGAAAAACAGAACACAATTAATAAAATGGCAATAAGTACATACCTATCAATAATTACTTTATATGCATATGTTCTAAATGCTGAAATCAAAAGACATAGGGTGACAGAATAGATAAAAACACAAGACCCATCTATATGCTGATGAAAAGATACTCAACTGAAACCTAAAGACACATGCAGACTAGAAGTAAGGGCATGGAAAAATATATTCTATGCAAATTGAGGTGAAAAAAAAGCCAGGGCAGCAACGTGTTTATCTATAAAATCGACCTTAAAACAAAGAATATACCAAGAGGTAAAGAAGGACATTACAAAATGATAAAGGGATCAATCCAACAAGAGGGTATAACAACTGTAAATAGTTATACACCTTATAGCAGATCACCTAAATACATAAAGCAAATCTTAACAGACATAAAGGAAGAAACTGATAATAATACAATAATTGTAGGGGGCTTTAACACCCAAATTACATAAGTGGATAGCTCATCCAAGCAGAAGATCAGTAAGCAGTGTCTTTGAATGATCCAGTAGATCAGATGGACATATATATATATATATATATACATAAACATCCCCAAACAAAAGAATACACATTCTCTTTTCAAGAGTACATGGAATGTTCTTTAGGATAGATGATATGTTAAGCCACAAAACCAGTCTCAACAATTTTAAGAAGATTGAAATCATATCATGCATCTTTTCTGGCCACTACAGTATGAAACTAGAACTTGATCAGAAGAAAAAAAAACAAACACAAGAATGTGAAGGCTAAATAGCATGCTCCTAAACAATGAAGGGGTCAACAAAGAAATTAAAGAACAAATTTAAAAATACAGAGATAGAAATTAAAATGAAAACACCACAGTCCAAAACAGTTAGAATGCAGGGAAAACAATTCTGAAAGGTAAATTTATAGTGATGTAGGTCTACCTCAAGAAACAAGAAGAATTTCAAACAATCTAACCTTATACCGAAGGGAACTAGAAAAAGAACAAAGCCCAAGGTGAGTAGCAGGAAAGAAATAATAAAGATCAGAGCACAAATTAATGAAATAGACACACATAAAAAAATAGAAAAGATCAATGAAACCAAGAGCTGGTTCTTTGAAAAGATAAACAAATTGATAAACCTTTAACTGGACTCATCAAGAAAAAAAAAGACACAAATAAAATCAGAAATGAAAGAGAAGTAAAAACTGACACCACTGAAAAGCAAGGGATTATAAGAGCTTACTATGAAAAATTATATGTCAATAAATTAGACAACCTAGAAGAAATGGATAAATTCCTAGAAACATACAATCTTCCAAAACTGAATCAAGAAGAAGTAGAAAATCTGAACAGAGGAATTACTAGAAATGAAATTGAATCAGTAATCAAAAAACTACCAACACACAAAAGGCCAGGACCAGACGGATTCACAGGAGAATCATACCAAAGAATTAAAGAAGAGTTAATACCTATTCTCCTCAAACTATTTTGATAAATAGAAGAGGAAAGAAGGCTTCTAAATATATTCTGAGGTCAGCATTACCCTGATACCAAAACCAGACAAACACACTACAAAAAAAAAGGAAAACTATAGGACAATATCCCTGTTGAACATAGATGTAAAAGTCCTCAACAAATTATTAGCAAATTGCATTCAGCAACACATTAAAAAGATCATCCACCATGACTGAGTGGGATTTATCCACGGATCTGAGGATAGTTCAGTATTCACAAATGAATCAATGTGATATACCACATTAGAAGGCTAAAAATTATATGATTATTTTAATAGATGCAGAAAAAGCATTTGGCAAAATTCAACATCCATTCGTGCTAAAAATACTCAACAAAGTGGATTGAGAGGGAACATACTTCACATAATAAAGGCCATATATGACAACCCCACAGCTAACATACTTCATGGTGAAAAACAGAGCTTTTCCTTTAAGGACAGGAACAAGACTTGGATACCCACTCTTACCACTTTTATTTGACTTAAGTCTTAGCCACAGCAATTAGATAACATAAAGAAATAAAAGGATTGAAACTGGTAAAGAAGAAGTAAAACTTTCTCTATTTGTCGATGACATGATACTATATAGAAAACTCTAAAAACTCCACCAAAAACAAGCTATTAGAAGTCATAAATGAATTCAATAAGGTTTCAGGATACAACGTTAATACACAGATACTCATTGTGTTTTTATACACTAATAACAAAGTAGTAGAAAGATAAATTAAAAAAAACTCCATTTACAATTGCATCAAAAATAATAAAATACCTAAGAATATACTTAATATACTTAATATACTTAGTCGAGGATATAAAAGAACTGTACCCTGAAAACTATAAAACACTGATGACAGAAATCAAAGAAAACACAAATGGAAACACATGCCATGCTCCTGGATTGGGAGGACGAATATTGTTAAAATGTCCATATCACCAAAAGCAATATACAGATCCAATGCAATCCCTATCAAAATACCAATAACATTTCTTACAGAACTAGAATAATACTAAAATTTATATGGAACCACAGAAGACCTCACATAGCCAAAGCAATCTTGGGAAAGAAGAAAGCCTGAAGGTATCAAAATTCCAGACCTCAAGATATATTACAAAGTCGGATCCGGGGAGCAAGATGGCAGAGGAGTAGGAGACCTGGATTTCATCTGGTCCCAGGAATTCAGCTAGATAGGGATCAAACCATTCTGGACACCTATGAACTCAACAGGAGATCAAAGAAAAAAATAGCAGCAACTCTCTGAACAGAAAAGCAACCACTCACTGGAAGGTAGGACATGCGGAGAAGTGAATCCGAGGTGGTATTCGGGAGGATAGACGGCGGGGGAGGGGGCCTCCATCGGCCTCTTCTGGCAATTGATAGAGCCTCAGAGCACAAAATCGGAACTTTTAGAAGTCTGCTCCGCTGAGGGACATTGCTCCAGTGGCTAAGCGGGTGGTGGAACCCTCGCTGGGACAGTGTGGTCTCAGGGCCCTCGGGGTCACAGAAAGACCGGGGGTACCTGAGTGCAGCAGAGCTCTGGGGTATCGGAGCGGGGAAGCCAGCTGCAGAGACGGAGCCAAGGAGTGGGCTCACAGCTCGGGGTTGCCACAAACTGTGATCCACGGCATAGTCAGGCCACTGCTCCCCCAGCAGGGACCCAACAAGTGGCAGATCTGGGGAGACTCCCCTTCCTCCCCTGGGAGGAGCAGCGTGGGAGCGCAATGCAGGGATCTGCTGGGTTTGGAGACTCCACACCGAGTCGGTGCCAGAGATAGAAATGCTCGGTCACAGGCCAGGTGAGCACGGAGTGTGGCCGGAGACTGGGGAGACGGGAGTGACTGACTGCTTTTCTCTGGGGGCTCACTGAGGAGTGGGACCCCGAGTTCTCGGCTCCTCTGGGGCGGAGTTTGGGAGGCTGCCATTTTCACTCTCATCCTCCAAAACTGTATGGAAAGCTTGCAGGGAATAAAAGCTCCTGAGAGCAAACCTGAGCAGATTACTTAGCCCCAACCGGCAAGGGTGGGGCAATTCCGCCTCCAGCAAAGACATTTGGGAACCACGGCAACAGGCCCCTCCCTCAGAAGATCAGCAAGAACAGCCAGCCAAGACCAAGTTTACCAATCAATGAGAATGGCAGAACTCCAGGGCTAGGGGAATACTGCACATAGAATTCATGGCTTTTTCCCCCTGATTCTTTAGTCTTTCAAAGTTAATTTTTTTTAACTTTCTTTTTCTTTTTCTTTTTTTAATTTTTCTTTTTCCCTTTTTCAACCAACATCTTATTAATCGCTTTTTAAAAAATCTTTTTATTTTTCATTTTTAGAATCATATTCAATCTCTTCATAGTAGTTAACCTTATTTTTGGTATATATATATAAGTTGTTCTCTCTAAAATTTTGGGATAGTTTCTTCTAACAGACCAAAATATACCCTAAATCTCTAGTGTATGGCTTTGTTCTAGTCTCCTGCCTGATCACATTCTCTTCCTTTTTATTTTTTTTTAAATCCTCTTCTTTCTTTTTTCAACCAACTTCTTATCTTATCAATTCCTTTTATAAAATCTTTTATAATTTTCAACATTACAGTCATATTCCATCCCTTCATCGTATTTACCCTTAATTTGTATATATATGTTTTTCTTTCTTTAAAATTTTGGGAGGCACTTTCTTCTAACGGATCAAAATACACCCAAAATCTAGTGTGTGACACTGATATACACCAGCCTGATCATATTTGATCATATTCTGTTTTTTTGTTTGTTTTTAACTTTTTCTTTTTCTTTTCTATTTTCTTTCTTTCCCTTTCTTTTCCCCCAGTTTCAGGTCTCTTCTGATTTGTTTAGTGTATATTTTTCTGGGATCATTGTTACCCTGTTAGCGTTTTGTACTCTCATTCATCTATTCTCCTACGGAAAAAATGACAAGATGGAAAAAATGACCTCAAAAAAAAGAACAAGAGGCAGTATGACTGCCAGGGACATAATCAATGCAGACATTAGTAAGATGTCAGAACTAGAGTTCAGAGTGACGATTTTAAAATACTAGCTGGGCTTGAAAAAAGCATGGAAAGTATTAGAGAAACCCTTTCGGGAGAAATAAAAGAACTAAAATCTAACCAAGTCGAAATCAAAAAGGCTATTAATGAGGTGTAATAAAAAATGGAGGCTCTAACTGCTAGGATAAATGAGGCAGAAGAGTGAATTAGTGATATAGAAGACCAAATGATGGAAAATAAAGAAGCTGAGAAAAAGAGAGAAAAACAACTACTGGACCTTGAGGGCAGAATTTGAGAGATAAGTGATACCATAAAATGAAACAATATAATAATTGGGATCCCAGAAGAAGAAGAAAGAGAGAGAGGGGCAGATTATAGCAGAGAACTTCCCTAATTTGGGAAAGGAAACAGGCATCAAAATCCAGGAGGCACAGAGAACCCCCCTCAAAATCAATAAAAACAGGTCAACACCCTGACATCTAATAGTAGCACTACCGAGTCTCAGAGACAAAGAGAAAATCCTGAAAGCAGCTCAGGAGAAGAGATATGTAACCTACAATGGTAGAAACATTAGATTGGCAACAGACCTATTCACAGAGACCTGGCAGGCCAGAAAGGACTGGCATGATCTATTCAGAGCACTAAATGAGAAAAATAGGCAGCCAAGAACACTACATCCAGCTAGGCTGTCATTCAAAATAGAAGGAGAGATAAAAAGCTTCCAGGACAAACAAAATCTAAAGTTATTTGCAAACACAAAACCAGCCCTACAAGAAATATTGAAAGGGGTCCTCTAAGCAAAGAGAGAGCCTAAAAGTAACATAGACCAGAAAGGAACACAGACAATATACGGTAACTGTCACCTTACAGGCAATACAACGGCACTAAATTCATATCTTTCAATAGTTACCCTAAATGTAAATGGGCTAAATGTCCCAGTCAAAAGATACAGGGTATGAGATTGGATATAAAAACAAGACCCATTGATATGCTGTCTACAAGAGACTCATTTTAGACCCAAAGACACCCCCAGATTGAAAGTGAGGGGGTGGAAAACGATTTACCATGGTAATGGACACCAAAAGAAAGCTGGGGTGGCAATATTATATCAGACAAATTAGATTTTAAACCAAAGACTGTAATAAGAGATGAGGAAGGACACTATATCATACTTAAAGGGTCTATCCAACAAGAAGATCTAACAATTGTAAATATCTATGCCCCTAACATGGGAGCAGCCAATTATATAAACCAATTAATAACAAAAGCAAAGAAACACATCAACAATAATACAATAATAGTGGGGGACTTTAACACCCCTCTCACTGAAATGGGCAGATCATCTAAGCAAAAGATCAACAAGGAAATGAAGACTTTAAATGACACATTGGGCCAAATGGACTTCACAGATATATTCAGAACTATCCATCCCAAAGCAACAGAATACACATTCTTCTCTAGTGCCCATGGAACATTCTCCAGAATTGATCACATCCTAGGTCACAAATCAGGGCTCAACCAGTTCCAAAAGATTGGGATCATTCCCTGCCTATTTTCAGACCACAATGCTTTGAAACTAGAACTCAATCACAAGAGGAAAGTTGGAAAGAACTCAAATACATGGAGGCTAAAGAGCATCCTACTAAAGAATGAATGGGTCAACCAGGAAATTAAAGAAGAATTAAAAAAATTCATGGAAACAAATGAAAATGAAAACACAACTGTTCAAAATCTTTGGGATATAGCAAAGGCAGTTCTAAGAGGAAAGTATATAGCAATACAAGCCTTTCTCAAGAAACAAGAAAGGTCTCAAATACACAACCTAACCCTGCACCTAAAGGAGCTGGAGAAAGAACAGCAAATAAAGCCTAAAAGCAGCAGAAGAAGAGAAATCATAAAGATCAGAGCAGAAATCAATGAAATAGAAACCAAAAGAACAGTAGAACAGATCAACGAAACTAGGAGCTGGTTCTCTGAAAGAATTGATAAAGAAAAGACTGATAAACCCCTGGCCAGACTTATCAAAAAGAAAAGAGAAATGACCCAAATAAATAAAATCATGAATGAAAGAGGAGAGATCACAACCAACACCAAAGAAATACAAACAATTAAAAGAACATATTATGAGCAACTCTATGCCAGCAAATTAGATAACCTGGAAGAAATGGGTGCATTCCTAGAGATGTATCAACTACCAAAACTGAACCAGGAAGAAATAGAAAACATGAACAGACCTATAACCACTAAGGAAATTGAAGCAGTCATCAAAAATTTCCCAACAAACAAAAGCCCAGGGCCAGATGGCTTCCCAGGGGAATTCTACCAAACATTTCAAGAAGAATTCATACCTATTCTTCTGAAACTGTTCCAAAAAATAGAAATGGAAGGAAAACTTCCAAACTTGTTTTATGAGACCACCATTACCTTGATTCCCAAACCAGACAAAGACCCCATCAAAAAGGAGAATTACAGACCAATATCCTTGATGAATATGGATGCAAAAATTCTCACCAAAATACTAGCTAATAGGATCCAACAGTACATTAAAAGGATTATTCACCACGACCAAGTGGGATTTATCCCTGGGCTGCAAGGTTGGTTCAACATCCGCAAATCAATCAATGTGATACAATACATTAATAAAAGAAAGATCAAGAACCATATGATCCTCTCAATAGATGCAGAAAAAGCATTTGACAACGTACAGCATGCTTTCTTGATCAAAACTCTTCAGAGTATAGGGATAGAGGGTACATACCTCAATATCATAAAAGCCATCTATGAAAACCCACAGCAAATATCATTCTCAATGGGGAATAACTGAGAGCTTTTCCCCTAAGGTCAGGAACACGGCAGGGATGTCCACTATCACCACTGTTATTCAACATAGTATTAGAAGTCCTAGCCACAGCAATCAGGCAACAAAAAGAAATAAAAGACATCCGAGTCGGCAAAGAAGTCAAACTCTCACTCTTTGCAGATGATATGATACTTTATGTGGAAAACCCAAAAGACTCCACCCCAAAACTGCTAGAACTCATACAGGAATTCACTGAAGTGGTAGGATATAAAATCAGTGCACAGAAATCAGTGGCATTCCTATATACCAGCAACAAGACAGAAGAAAGAGAAATGAAGGAGTCGATCCCATTTACAATTGCACCCCAAACCATAAGATACCTAGGAATAAATCTAACCAAAGAGGCAAAGAATCTGTACTCAGAAAACTATAAAATACTCATGAAAGAAATTGAGGAAGACACAAAGAAATGGAAAATGTTCCATACTCATGGATTGGAAGAACAAATATTGTCAAGATGTCAATGCTACCTAGAGCAATCTACACATTCAATGCAATCCCTATCAAAATGACATCAATTTTTTTCAAAGCAATGGAACAAATAACCCTAAAATTTGTATGGAACCAGAAAAGACCCCGAATAGCCAGAGGAATGTTGAAAAAGAAAAGCAAAGTTGGTGGCATCACCATTCTGGGCTTCAAGCTCTATTACAAAGCTGTCATCATCAAGACAGGATGGTACTGGCACAAAAACAGACACATAGATCAATGGAACAGAATAGAGAGCCCAGAAATGGACTTTCAACTCTATGGTCAACTCATCTTTGACAAAGCAGGAAAGAATGTTCAATGGAAAAAAGACAGTGTCTTCAACAAACAGTAATGGGAAAATTGGACAGCCACATGCAGAATAATGAAACTGGACCATTTCCTTACACCACACAGAAAAAATAGACTCAAAATGGTTGAAAGACCTAAATGTGAGACAGGAATCCATCAAAATCCTATCGAACACAGGCAGCAACCTCTTCCACCTCAGCTGCAGCATCTTCTTCCTAGAAACTTCGCAAAAGGCAAGGGAAGTAAGGGCAAAAATGAACTATTGGGACTTCATCAAGATAAAAAGCTTTTGCACAGCAAAAGAAACAGTCAACAAAACCAAAAGATAACTGACAGAATGGGAGAAGATATTTGCAAATGACATATCAGATAAAGGGCTAGTATCCAAAATCTATAAAGAACTTACCAGACTCAACACCCAAAGAACAAATGATCCAATCAAGAAATGGGCAGAAGTCATGAACAGACATTTTTCCAAAGAAGACACCCAAATGGCCAACAGACACATGAAAAAGTGCTCAACATCCCTCGGGATCAGGGAAATCCACATCAAAACCTCAATGAGATACCAGTTCACACCAGTCAGAAGGGCTAAAATTAACAAGTCAGGAAACGACAGATGTTGGCAGAGATGCGGAGAAAGGGAACCCTCCTACACTGTTGGTAGAAATGCAAGCTGGTGCAGCCACTCTGGAAAACAGTATGGAGGTTCCTCAAAAAGTTGAAAATAGAGCTACCCTACAACCTATTGGTATCCTATTGGGTATTTACCTCAAAGATACAAATGTAGGGATCCGAAGGGGTACGTGCACCCCGATGTTTATAGCAGCAATGTCCACAATAGTCAAACTGTGGAAAGAGCCAAGATGTCCATCGACAGATGAATGGATAAAGAAGAGGTGGTATATATATACAATGGAATATTATGCAGCCATCAAAAACCACGAAAACTTGCCATTTGCAACGATGTGGATGGAACTGGAGGGTATTTTGCTCAGCGAAATAAGTCAATCAGAGAAAGACATATATCATATGACCTCACTGATAATGAGGAATTCTTAATCTCAGGAAACAAACTGAGGGTTGCTGGAGTGTTGGGGGGTGGGAGGGATGGAGTGCCTGGGTGATAGACATCGGGGAGGGTATGTACTATGGTGAGCGCTGTGAATTGTGTAAGAATGTTGAATCACGGACTTGTACCTCTGAAATAAATAATACATTATATGTTAAAAGAAAAAAAAAAGAAGAAGAAGAAGATAGCAGGAAGGGAAAAATGAAGGGGGGGAAATCAGAGGGGGAGACGAACCATGAGACACTATGGACTCCGAGAAACAAACTGAAGGTTCTAGAGGGAGGGGTGCAGGGGGATGGGTTAGTCTGGTGATGGGTATTAAAGAGGGCACGTACTGCATGGAGTACTAGGTGTTATACGCAAACAATGAATCATGGAACACTACATCAAAAACTGATGATGTAATGTATCGTGGTTAATGTAACATAATAAAAAAATACATATTACAATGTCATAGTAATCAAAACAGTATGGTACTCCAGAGAAATAGACATATAGATCAGTGGAACAGAATAGAGAACCCAGAAAGAAACTCATACTGAAATGGTCAATTAACCTGCAACAAATGATGCAAGAATATACAATGGCGAAGAGACAGTTTCTTCAATGAATGTTCTGGGAAAACTGGACAGCTGCATGTAAAAGAGTGAAACTGGACCACTTTTTTACACCATTCACAAAAATAAACACAAAGTAGATTAAAGACCTAAATATGGGACCTGACACCATAAAAATCCTTGCAAAAGAACAGAGGTGTAATCTCTTGGACATCAGCTATAGAAACATTTTTCTAGATATGTCTCTTTTTGACAATGGAAACAAAAGCAAAATTAAACTATTGGTATTAAACCAAAAACAAACAAACAAACAATCAAACAAACAAAACCTTTCACATAGCAAAGGAAACCATCAACTAAACAAAAAGGCAAACTACTGAATGTCAGAAGATATTTACAATGTTATATCTGATAAGAGGTTAATATCCAAAGTATATAAACAACCTACACAACTCAATGCCCCCCCCCCAAAATAAGCCACAATTAATTTGATTAAAACATGGGCAGAGGACTTTTATTCAAAGAAAATGACAGACACATGAAAAGATGCTCAACTTCACTAATCATTAGAGGAATGCAAATTAAAACCACAGGAGGTATCACCTTAAACCCGTCAGAATGGCTAGAATCAAAAACACAAGAAATAATATGTTGGTGAGGATGTGGAGAGAAAGGAAATGTTCATGCAGTATTGGTTGGAATGTAAATTGGTGCAACCACTCTGGAAAACAGTATGGGCATTCCTCAAGAAATTAAAAGTAGAGATAGATACCATATGATCCAGTCCTTCTGCTACTGGGTATTTATCCAAGTGAAAACATTAACTGGAAAAGATATATGCATCTCTGTGTTTTGTGCAGCATTATTTACAATAGTCAGATATGGAAGCAACTCAAGTGTCCATCGATAGATGAATGGAAAAGGCAGAGGTGATATACACACACACAAACACACACACATCTATATACATACACAGTGGAATATTACTCAGCCATTAAAAATAATGAGACTGACAATTTGCAAGAACATGGATGAACCCAGATGGTATTATGCTAAGTGAAATAAGTCGGAAAAAGACAAATACTATATGATTTAGAAAGATACACTAATTGCTAATTAACAGATACATTAATAAGAGAACTGATGGTTGCCAGAGGAGAGGAGGGTGGGAAAATTGGCAAAATCGGTGAAGGAGAGTGGGAGGTATAGGCTTCTAGTTATGGAATTAATAAGTCATTAGGATGAAAGATACAGCATAGGGAATATAGTCAATGGTACTGTAATAGTGTTTAATGGTGACAGATGGTAGTTACAGTTTTGGCAAGCATAGCATAATGTGGAGAGTTGTTTAAATATTATATTGTACACCTGAAACTAACATGACATTGTGTGTCAACTATACTTCAATAATTATATATGTATATATAGGGTTGAGATTTAATAACGAATTTTTACTGCTTCATGAGGATATTCTTAATTGAAACTGTTTTTTTTGTTTTATCTGCAAGTGCATGATGGTAAGGAATGCAAGGACCACTGGCAGCTTGGTACCACTTGATTCATGCTAAGGTAGTAGCAGTTTTAGTATGGATTTTTTATTATTATTGTAAATGTCAAAACAGTGAAAAAGCAAATAACAGTACTATTATAAAAGATAATGTTGATATGACAGATCCCCTAAAAATAACTTGGGCAGCCCTAGCAGTCCATTGGACTATACTTTCAGATAGCTACCTTACTCGAAAATACACTAGAAAGAATAAAGTTTAGGGATTCACTTATTATGACTGCTAGGCAAAAGGATATTGGTAGTTAATTTTGTAACTTAAAGCTGTATTTAATATTTTATTAGTTGCTCTTAGCTAAAATCTTTTATGATTAGTCATTGCTAATATTTGGATCTGTAAAAGAAGGAGTACACTCCAAAAATAAAAGGGATAGCATGATTTTAATCCTAAAGATGAAAGTGGGGAGATATATTTATCTTCTGACCCAGTCCTCCTTCTCAATCTTATACTAATTTGGAATGAAGATTTAGCTGCTACAGAAGGCATCCTTGATGAAAGAGAAGTCTTGAATTATAATGTCCTTGAATTACAACTACCCAGGGAGTTCAGTGAAGAAGTCACTTACAAATAAATATAGAAAAGCTGCCACCTATATATAATAAGTATAACCAGTTAGAAAATATAACAGAAAAAATAACCCTTTGATAATCCAATAAAAATGTAAAATTCCTAGCAATAAACTTAATAAGAATATGCAAAACCTCTCTGAAGAGAACTACATGAATTTACAGAAAGACATAAAAGGATACTTGACAATAGTTAGAAGCATTCCATTCTACTAGATAGAAAGAATAAACAATTGTAAACAATGTAAATCTTGCTCTAATTGACTCATGTTTAACTCAATCAAAATAAAAACCAGAATAAAATTTTTCCCTTCAATCTGACAATAAGATTTTTAAAGTTTTTCCAATAGAATAAATATGTGAGAATCACCAAAATAATTTTGACAGAATAGTTACTAAAAATATGCATGTCAAAGCTACATCCATTGAAACAATGGAGTATTGGGGCAAGTTAAACACATTATCCAATGCCACAGAACTCAGAGTCAAGAAATAGACCCAAGTTATACCATAAATGTGGTCATGATGATGATCATGAAAATTACAGTGATCACATGCTGATTATTTACTATATGTCATGTACAATTCTAAGTGCTTAATATGTGATAACTCATTTAGTCCATTCTGGAACTATATGAGGTGTTATGTCCTCACTTTAGAAATGAGTTTTCTGAGGTTAGTAAATGGAGGATGATTGAATAACTGATTTGGGGAAATAAAGAGAAAAATGAAGTTAGAGAGTTTATGTATATATGTATATACCTGTCCCAAAATACATTTCAAATGGGTTATATCAAATATAAAAAATAAGACAAAATGTTAAAAACATGGCTGATTATTTGCATAAACCAGTGGGAAAAATTCTTTGTAAAGCATGATACCAAAAACATAAAGCAAAAGGTTGATAAGTTTAGATATGTTACATTTTTATTTCTACATTCAGGCAAAGATTTAAGAAAGACAGATAATACCCAGAATATTGGAGTAATAGAGAAATATACAACCTCATTTCTGCTGGAGGGATGATGGATCAATAGCCTTAGACATACGTATACTCTTTAAGTTAAAAATTATATTTCAAGAAAATTTTCATCAGGAATCATAAAAATGAGCAAGGAGGTAGATATAAAAAATGTTCAGAAGTATTTTTATAAGCACAATAAATTGGATATAATGTAAATATCACAGAAGAGTTGATTGTTAGGATAGAAATTACAGTATATCCATAGTAAAGTCATAGGTAGACTTTATAATGATGCTGTAGATCTGCACTTATGAGCATGGAAATATGTTTGGGTGTATATTAAATGAAAAATGCTCATAAACTGTATGAGCAGTTTGATCCATGTTTATCATACACACACACACACACACACACACACACACACACACCCCTTCTAACACAGTGATTAACCTTGGCTGCATGTTAGAAGCACCTGGAGAGATTATAAAAATCTTATCACAACTGTAATCCAGACCAATTCAATCAGACTTTCTGGAGGGGAGATAAAAGTATCAATATTTTAATGCTCCTAAGCTGATTTCAATATGCAGCTAAGTTTGAAAACTATGGATACAGAATCATATGCTAAGTTGTTAGTTGTGAATGTCTTTGTGGAATAAAATTAGGATGCATCTTTTCTATCCTTCCTTATATGTGTTTTCAATTGAAAAATGGATCATTTAAATGGCAATAATGGTATGGGGTGTATTCACATGTAAAATGAGGAGTTTGACCCCATTTTTTGATGTCTGACTGTTGACAGCTTTAAGACTTAGCCTGCCTCCCCTGGTCTCCTTTTACTTGCTTTCTTAAGCCATCTTAGACCTGCTTGAGAGGCTGCCCTACACTCCCCAGAGGTTTCAAATATATAAAACAGTGTTTCATACCCTGTGTGTATGTATGTATGTGGCATCACCAGTCTCAACATAAACCAAATTTTGGATGGAGCTCCGTTTGAGTTTTCAGGGGACTGTAACATGAAAAACAATTTTTTTTAAAAGATTTTATTTATTTATTTGACAGAGAGAGAGCACGAGTAGGCAGAGTGGCAGGCAGAGGGAGAGGGAGAAGCAGGCTCTCCGCTGAGCAGGGAGCCGGACGTGGGGCTCGATCCCAGGACCCCAGGATCATGACCTGAGCCGAAGGCAGCTGCTTAACCAACTGAGCCACCCAGGCGCTCCAACAATTTTTTTGTTTTGCTGTTGTTGACTTAAAAATTGTCCTTACAACTCCTCATAAGACCACATGACTTCCTAGACCACCAAATACTCTCTTCACTTTTATTGTCCATAGCTGCTAAGTACTCCTGCTTTGTCTCCTGGGAGCCGACTAGGGGTTTATATCTCTATTATCCTAACAGACACAACTCCCAGGGGATTTTGCTATCCATTCCTTATGGATAGCAAACTGAATTTTTAAGGCTTCGGGGGCAAGACATGGAATCTGACCATTCTGGCATTGCTACTGTCTTTGCTCTGTTCTGATGTAACACAATAGCACTATCCCTTGATTCAAATTCTTGAGTTTTGATACCATGATGAGAAAGAAGTGGACTGAAATTTTGCTTCAATTTTAGAGTCTCAGAGTTGATTCTTTCTTTTTTTTTTTTTTGTATATCCTTCTCTAAAACATTTACTTCTACTATAGTTTTGACCAAATTCCTTGTTGTTTTAAGCAACTTCTAGCTATCTCTCATTTATACTTGAATTGCCATGCTCCTGGCAATGTTATCAGAGAAATTTTAAAATCTTTATTAGCCAGAAGTAAGCCTTCCTTACAATCATTTGTACCTATGCATATTTTTCCCGTTAAGATGACAAAAAAGTAAAATTTTATATTCTATTAAATAATTTATAATTCTAAAAGTTCTAAATAATTATTATTTTAATAGTTTTATAATAAGCTCTTGAGTGAGTCAGTTATAATCTATCTCAGTGGTTGGCAAACTATGGCTCCCCAACCCAATCCTACTTTTGCGCATACAATTTTGGAACTCATTCGAATTTTACTGGAACTCATTTATTTATGTGACTGCTTTTGTGTTACAACAGCAGAGCTGAATAGTTGTGACAGAGACCATATAGCTTGCAAAGCATAAAATATTTACTATCTGTCCCTTTATGTAAAAAGTTTGCTGACCTTGATCGAGGTTAATTGTGGACTTTTAAGACTTTAAGATTTTAAGACTTTGCACAGGAAAAACCACTAAAACAGAAATAATGGAACATTTAGAAATATTTGATAAGTGAAAAGCAGTGACAGGATAAGAACTCCAATGGGATGAAGGGGGATTAAGACTTTTCGATGTCTAGCATGCAGTATGGATTGCTGTGCATATTATACGTCTTCATTCACTAAACCCTAACAACCCCTATGTCTTCCTTTTATCTTTTCACAGGCAAACTTCCTCTGATAAGTTTTGGAGGGGACAAGAATTATTTTTCATATTTTCTTCTTAATCCAGACAAACTCCAATGTTTCCCAAAGTAACCTGGTTTCTGATAGTCTTGGCTCTGATAAAGAAAACTCTTTTTTTAGATTAAAATTGTGCTGTCTTAGAAATTTGCAATGAACATATGTCAAATATTTTATTTAACTTGGTGAGGGAACTAGTGAGATGTTCTTACTGAATCAAAGGAGAATTTAAATAATTTGCATGCAATAAAGAAATGCTAAAATAAGCTAACAAATAGATTCAAAAGTGGTCTAGCAATAATCTATAATAATCAGTTGCTTTCTACTGGATGCAACAGATTTATATTTCTAAGACAAGAATTATTTGAATTATCATCAGTTTTTTTTTTAATAGAGTTGTAAAATAGCTCAAATAGAATCAAAGGCAGGGATAACCCAGATAGAATAAACGAATTTGGACCCCGCTACTCTTTTCTGACCCAACTCAAAGTCAGTTTTTCCTGACAGCTCGAATGATCCACTTCTCTCCTTGCCTACTTTATTACCAATATGGAACCCTGCCTTTTTTCACTTGTTCTTGCAGCACTGTGGTTTTCAGAAGGGATATACTGCCCTTTGGGGGCTAATGCCCAAAGGTATCTCCATAGCTCAAGTACAAAAAAGGAAAATATTAGACATTACTGCCCAAAGACCTTAATCACTCTTCTCTCCATAGAGTAGGTATTTCTAAAAGTTCTACTATTGTATGTTCTCATTCAGCTTTCTACTTCAATAGCCTGTAGAAAGTCAATACTCTTTATTGTGCAAAGAAATTCAGCATTCTCTTTATCTCATCCTTGGACCTGACTATATGTCCAATGATGTGAAAATGTTGAGGTTTGGAGCAAACAGTCAAGAAAGAATTCTTGAGTCATCTTTGGTACAAAAAGGTGTGTGTGTGTGTGTGTGTGTGCTTAAAATTTTTTTTATTTATTTGCCAGAGAGAGAGAGAGAGAGAACAAAAGCAGGGGGAGTGGCAGGCAGAGTGAGAAGCAGGAACCCCGCCAAGTAAGGAGCCCAATGCAGGACTCAATCCCAGGACCCTGGGATCATGACCTGAGCTTAAGGCAGATGCTTAACCAACTGAGACACCCAGGTGTTCCCAAAAAGGTGGTTTTATTAAAGCATGGAGACAGGACCCAAAGGCAGAAAGAGCTGCACTGGAGTCTTGAGGAGTGGATGATTACATACTTTCAAGTTGGGAGGGGGTTAGGGATAGCATAAATCTCTAAGGAATTTGGAAGCAAGGGGCTAGTGGTTGTTAGGAAAAGATCACTTATAACTGTCTAGTAAAACCTCAGTCATGAGACCCTTCGGATGTAGATCAGTGGGCCATACGCTTAGAAGATGATTGCTAACATATATCTTGGTGTGGGGGGATGTGGGTAGAGATGAAGGAAGTTTTCAAAGGAATTTTTATATGTTAAAGGAGACTTACAGGATCCTGGAGGTCAGGATAATGTTAAGCTAAGATTGCCTTTTGCCCTTAGCAGAGTATTAACATTGAGGCAGTTGAGTTCCTGGAGAAAGGTCGCTCTGCCTGTCTCAAGGACTTGTCATTGGGCTGTAAGTTGTAAGGACATTTAATTTTTTTCTTTTTCCTTTGTTCTCCACATCACCCAAGAAGATGCAAATGGTCAATTGAAAATTTCCACTGAGATCAATCAGGCATTTTCCCTAATTTAAAGAACAAATGAACCAGCCTCTCTGAAGGCAAAATTATATCAGTTCTCTAGAGGACAATGGTGTCTGTAGTTGGTTTTTGCTTTTAACTCAATAGCAGTTTCTTTTTCCAAGATGAAAGATATTGCAGGGAAAAAAAAGTAGGATAAGGAATATGGACAGTTCTAAGTTCAGAGTTAGGTTTGTTATTTTTATTGAGTTGCTAGGGAAGACCTCCCTGGTGAGAGATTCAGATGAAGTGAAGGAAGATCTGGGGAGAGAGCAGTCCAGACAGAGAACTAACCAGTACAGACTCCCTAACTGTTAGTGTATTTGATGAAGAACAAAGAAGTCAGTGTAGCTGAGCAGACTGTGTGAAGAGACGTGTTAGAGGATATCAAAGGATGTGGTAGAAGTCAGCTCATGCAGAGCCTTATTGGTAAAGACCTTATTTGACTATAATTTATCTTTTTTTTCCCCCAGAAGAGACAGTTTTGCCTATTTTCTCAGCATGATTGTTCATTGTCTTACTCTCAAAGTGTGTCAGTTTAGATAATAAATTGTATGGGCAACCTTACTTATACATTATTGTAAAAACTTTAGCTATTTTTTAGTGAAATTAAGGCCAGTGTAAAATTTTGAGAAGAATGATATAAAGACATACGGATTTTTTTAATTTTTTATTTTATTATGTTATGTTAATCAAAGACATATGCATTTTAAGAGGATAAAATTAACTAAAAGAATATTGGGATTATCTTCATGGATGCTGAAATTGATAAGGAAAATCTGTGTCCTAAGATGGCTGACAGAGCCAGTGAGAGAGTCCCAGTCCTTGCCCCAGGGCTCTTCTGGGTCCTTCTCCCTGCCCCGCTTCACTCACGTGCCAAAAGTGCCAAGTATGTGGAAGTAGAAGGGTATAAATTTTCCCCTCTGTACTCGGGGCTCAGACCTTTGGAGACCACTCTCCTCTGAGCCTGCCAGCATTAAATAAACCTCCTATCCTCCAAGATCTCCGGGTGCCGCTTGGTTCTTCCATCGGGCGATCCAGTCCAGGTTCCGTAACAAAATCACCAACAATTATGCCAGGAGTGAATTACTTGAGCTGTAGAAGAGGAAAAATATCTTTCCTCTAACTGTCTTAGGCTCTTACCTAGGTCTTTGAAGTAAAAGAGAGCAAGAGAAAAATATACATAGTTAAGTTTGACACAGGAGCCTTCATAAGGAAATGAAGACCCAAAGAAGTATTTATTTATTTAAGTAGGTTTCACACTGGGTGTGGAACACTTGAACACTTGAACTCAAGACCTGAGCTGAGATCAAGAGTCTGACACTTAACTGACTGAGCCACCCAGATGCCCTGACTGAAAGAAGTATTTAAACCAGAGCACTTTTATGCTAACTTTGATGAAGAGTGGAAAATGTGATAGGACTGAGGGTATGAGCTAAGTGTAGCAAACTTCTGGGAAATCAGCAAAGCCTATTGTTTCAGATTTTTCTCTGCATTCCTCCTTCTTTGGAGATGAGGATGCTCCTTTCTTCCCAGTAGGCAGGTACCTCTCATGTTTAAGGACCTGCTTCAAAAAAGAAGGTCAGAGAGAACTTCCTGCATCTACCATCTCTCAAATTCCTTCTGCTTAAAATAATAACTATGCTAACGTGTCATATTTTGGAGTAATATGTCTTGAATCTCATCAGAGCCAATTGCTAAAATCTTCTAGGAAAGAGATTCAAGAGAGTAGATATCAAGCAGCAAAAAACCAGGATCCTTGAAAGAGAAGTAGCAGATGAGGGCGGAGAAGGGAGTGGAGAAGGTAGACCCCCATTTATTGCCCAGAGAGTGTTTCTAGGAACAGGGCAGTAAGGGAAAGCCAAGGGAAGCCTGGCAGTGTCTCTGTAGTCAGGGGACAGAACTGAGAGTCCAGGAAGACCAAGGCCATGAGAGTTCATAAGGCAGAGTACAGAAGAAAGAAAGCTGCACAGAAAGAGAACTCTGAGATCCAGAGTGGGTCCCTCATGATATATTCAACTGAATATTGAGAAGCGCAAGTCTGTGAACACACTGCTTGATGGCTACAAGAACCCTCTGAAAGGATTAGAGATATCAATTTCTGGAACTCACTTAGAGCCTAGAATAGTATTTGTTCCCACCAGCCAGAATGGAAGACACAAAAAGAAGACAGAGAAAAAAACTGTCACTAGTTGATGTTACACAGGTTGTATCGGAGTTATGGTACTTAACGGTTACTACCAAAAAGAAGGTTTAGCTGGAATAGTGGCCAAAAGAAGATCTAAACAGGGAAAAAAAAGAAAGAAAGAAAAAAAGAAATGATAATGGTGCCTTTGGAAAAATTGCTACTATTAGAGGCTGGTGAATTGAGGATACTGGTAAACAGTTGCCACAGGGTGATAATCTAGGCTAAAGGAAGCTATGGATTTCAAGCATTATGATATGCCATCAGTGAGATCAGTGAGCCCCCCTACTTACAGACCCATATTTTGTCTTTCCAAAATCTTTTAAAGGGATGAGAGCAGAAGTGTATCTGCCTTACTCTGGTGGAACATGATGCAACATAAAATGCCTAAAGCAGTGCTTCTCAAACCTTAATCTATTAAATAAAACTTATCTGGGAAATCTTGTTAAAATGGAAGTGAGTCAATAGCTTGGGGTTGGACCAAATATTCTGTACTTCTAAGTTTCCCTGTGGAGCCTCTGCTGTTGGTACGTAGACCACACTCTGAGTTGCAACAGTCTAGAGGTTTTAAAGTGCTGTGCACACTTTAATTAGGGGTCCTAAAAATTGGGGGGGTGGAGTCTAAGTTTTTGTGGTACCAAGGGGTATATACAACTTCTGCTATACTACTAAGTGATACTTTTTCCCAAGGAAGTTGCCTAATGGAAATGCTATGTAAAGGATATCAGAGCAGTAAACCTTTTAGGAAAAAAAAAAAAAAGGCTAGGTAGATAATTTTACAAGCTACATTTGCAATATATTTTCAAGATAAAACATACTTATAGGCTTAATGGATTTATATTTGGTTGCCCTTTTGTATGTAAAACGATTTAATCTTGAACCTCATAAGAACCTCAATAAGATAATGAAGTGTTTATATACAAAAATGGAATGGTAGAAATGTGAGAACTTTGAAGGTTAATCCACTGACAATACAATGTCAATTTATGTGCTTCTATATTGTAAACTAAATCAATTCTAAAAGTAAAAGAAATTATAGACAAATGGACAGTGACCTCAAAAATTCCTTCTATTGCTGACCTTAATAATTGCCAGTATTTAATGCCTAGACAGCAGTTTTCTGAAGATACTAAGAGAATCAGAATCAACTTAGAAAAAAAATAAGTCCTTTTAAACCATCTCAGATCACAAGTGGCCAGGAGAAAATTGATCTTAGAGATCTACTAATGTAAATGGACATTCAAGCAAGATACTTTCTATTATATTCTCTATGTCCTTTGGCTTTTATTTTAGAAAACTGAAAGGAGCCAAGGAAGTTATGAACTGAGAGGAGTAGCCTTTTCTTCAAGACATTCTGCAACAGGACTGAAACTTCACCATCACTAAAAGGCAGACAGGCCAGAGAGGAGCAGCTTATTGTTAAGTCAGTCATTGAACTGGCAATAGGTGTTTTTAATCTTTCTGAGTCCTGGCATACCTAGGAGCTAGACTGGAAACATACTGAAACTTTGTGACTTGAGAACAAACCATGATGTTGCTTGTAAAACCGGCCTGGGTGAAGGAACATTTAGGCAGTTTATTTCATAATGGGATTTGTGAACCAGTGACAGACCTGATTTCAGTCAAGGTCCTATTTCTGTAACTGTTGGTGCTAAAGGTGGTGATTTTCTCCCCACTCTCATTGCCCCTTATTTTGCATCTCCCTGCCAGCTGTGCAATTTACCGGGGGTTTGGCATGGCCACTGGAGTTCGTTATTCAGTATTGTATCTCAGAAACGCTATTTTCCATTTATTTCCCATGAAATGAAATGAAAAGACTAGTGTTTCTAAAAATTTATTCAAGCAATCATTTGCTTCTCTCTTATTTCCTTGGGGATAGAGGCTCGTTGACTCTGTCAGGCATTCTGTATTTTTCCTTAGGTGCTTCTCACTGATAAGTAGAAAGAAAATGTTTTATCATATAGAAACTGAAAGAATCTCTTGCAAAATTCTCCTACCGATAGTCTTTGGCTATCTTTTTAGAAGCAAAGAAAGATTTGTCTATCAGTTTATCCAACATACTATCTGCCTAATTTTCAGGCCATATTGCAGTTTGACTTAAAGCCCCAGGAGGCACAAAATATATATTGTGAATTCAGTGTCCATAACAATTTATGATAGACAATTGTAAAAATACAATTTAAAAAAAGAAATTTTGTTATGTTTTGGGAATTGTAAAAGCTTTTCAGCTTGGGTAGAAAGTGGGAAATGAAAATAGTGAGTTCCAAAAGAATTTTCTTCCTTCCTCTCTCCCTTCCTCTCACTTCTCTCTCTCCCTTCCCTTCCTTCTTTAGAGTTAACACCACCAACCATAGCAACCAAGATGTTAGGACAATCGCTAGGTGGAAATGAGGTCTAGACTTAATTATATCACTTTAATGATGCTGTATGGTGGTGTATGGTTTTTTAAGACTTGACTTCTGAAATAGGTCACTGTTAAGGAATTTTAAGCCTATTTTGTAATTTGGGTGTAATATTGAGAGTGTGCCTATTTTTTTTGGGGTTTTTTTTTTTTTTTTTTTTTAATGTTATGTGCCCTCAATTCAGTTGAGAAAACAGTTATGGAGAACCAAGGATTGGCAAAGCATTGTGCAATGAAAAACTGGTGATGCCCAAATGGATTAGAGATGACTTCTGTCCATTTATGGAGGAGAGAGTTACTTGCAAAATAATATATAAGACAATTTCTGAAAAGCACTGTAATTAATCATACATTTGGTGAGCTTGTGCTTTGTGACAGGCACTACCCAAAGCAATGGTCATACCAGACAAAAAGACACATCCTTGCCCTTAAGGAACTTGTAATCAAAATTTAGATTGATAAAGAGGCACATAATTGGTGTCTATAATAATTGCTATAAAGAACACAGGCACATATACAGTGAGTCGCTGAAACTTATTTATATCAAAGGTGGTATGTACTATCTCTAGGTATATATACTGGCATTTCAATGGCAGACATGAATATCAGATTATAACATGGCTAAGACAGGACAGAGCCCCGTACTCCAGGCAGTAACTACAATTTGAGTGAGATTGACAGAAGAAAGTTATTAGCTATTTCATTGACCTATCCATCCTCTTTCTCTGTTCTCCAAGCAACATGGTCTTATATGTATGAGGAAGCCAAAATCTGTATTTCCAATTATAATCTCATTCTGGCCTGGTTTGCAGTGGAATATCTTTAACATTTTCTCATCCATACCAAACCAAACCAAACCAAACCAAATAACAACCAAAAGGCTCATCTGCATATTTTGTTTGTTTTTAAACACCACCTTAGTGTTATGGTTTTGCTCTTCTTTCCATTCCCTTCCAAATCAGTCACCAATTCCTATGGATGCCTTTCACTGTAATGCATTAGCTGCAAATCTGTCTGTGAAGTTCTTGATTCTTAATCCAAATCTGGATTCCCATCTTTTTCTTCTACTTCTATTGTGGCCTTCACACTGTAGTCCTTGATTTATTCTTTTTAGTTCTATAATACATGTTTATAATACTTCATACTACTCCCAGTTTGGGAATCAAAAGTACGTCTTTGTTCTCCATAAATTACAGTCTTAATTCTTCAATCTAGCAATTAAGGCTTACCATAATTATTGTAATTTTAACAGCACAAATCAACATACATAATACTGTAAAGTTTACAAAGCAGATTCATATTGTGGTCATGACATCAATCTTAAGGGATAGGTAGCATGCATTATTTCCCTGGGAGAGAGAGAGAATGACTTTGCCAAGGCAACAGGGCAATTCATAATACCCTAATTTGAATTTAAGTCTTCTGCACTCAAAATTGGATATTCTAAAATACAATGATTAATATGACTATACATATCAAATGTCCCCAGAATGACACTTTTCTTCCAGAGTAATGGGTTACTTGACCATATACATGTCTCCCTCAACCTGAAATTTTTGTTGTTGTTTATTCCATACCTATTATTCCCTCAAAACACCAACACATCTTCTTTTTTTCTTTAAAGATTTTATTTATTTGACAGAGAGACACAGTGAGAGAGGGAACACAAGCAGGGGGAGTGGGAGAGGGAGAAGCAGGCTTCCCGCTGAGCAGGGAGCCCGATGCGGGGCTCGATCCCAGGACCCCGGGATCATGACCTGAGCCGAAGGCAGACGCCTAATGACTGAGCCACCCAGGTGCCCAACACATCTCCTTTAAAATACCATTTTTGGGTAGAATTTATCTTAATTTTTGAAGTAATAAAAGTTAAATTAATTGTTTCCCATACTTACTCAAATTTTACTACACTGTTTTTCTTTGCTGTGTTACAGTTTCTTTTATATTTGTATCTTTTGTTTCCTTTAGCTCTTCAAGGCATAGTACATTTTGATATTTTAGAATATTTAATAAAATTGTTTGCACATAACAAATATTTACTGAATGTTTGTCAATTCATTAACTGGTATTCCCCACTGCATATTGTCTTATTTTTAAGACATTTTCTGTCAGCCTCTATAGTAGGCAGAATAATAACCTCCCAAAGATGTCCATGTTTTAATCCCCAGAAACTATGAATAGGTCAGGTTAAATGCAAAAAGTAAGGTTGCAGGTTCAGCTGACTAGAAGATGGGGAGATTATCTTGGACAGTCTGGGTGGGCTCAAAAAAATCACAAGCATTCTTATAATCAGCAGAAGGAGGCAGAAGAGAGAAGAGAGAGAACCAGAGAGATGGTAGTATGAGATGAACTTACCAGTATTGCTGGCTTTGTAGATTCAGGAATGGGCCACGAATAAAAGAATGTTGGTAGGCTCCAATAGCTGGAAAAGGCAAAAAAAATTTTTTTTAATTTTTTTCTAGAGTCTCTCAAAAGAGGAAGAGCCCTGTCAACACCCTGACTTTAGCCTAGCAAGACACAATTTCATACTTTGACTTTCAGAACTGTAAAATAATACATTTGTGTTGTCTTAAGCCACTAAATTTGTGATACTTTGTTACAGTAGCCATAGGAAATTAATATATGATATACCATATTATAAAAATATTAAAAAAGGGCTTTTATGGAAAATCGATTGAGATTTTCTATTAAGTCATATGAAGAATATATTCTGATGCAGTTTAAATTTTATACAATGTTTTCTGTGTATATGCAACCTAACTATTAAATGGGGCATAGCTAAATGTCAGCTAAACATGAACCACCTTGGCATGACCCCTACCAACGTCTTCAACTGCATCTCTCATTGTTCCCCTCCTATTCAAGACACATGCCACAGTCAACTACTTTCAGTGTTCTAAAACAGCTAAGCTCTTCCCTAAGTTTTGCCTTTTCCTTGTTGTCCCTACTGCCTTCCATTCACTTGGGTTTTAAAACTCACTTTGGACATCACTCTTGGCAACTTCACTGTCTTTTCCTTTGTGTTTCCTTTGCCTGTTACATATTACTTGCTATAGTTTAGTTGACTTTTAACACCTCAGTTTTCCTTAGATTTTAAACAACTTGAGGGCAGGAACTGTTGGAGAGCAAGGATTTCCTATCACCTTCAAGGTCATTCTAGCTGGACTAAGAATCAGATTAACATGAGACATATTAAGAGGAGAAAATCAGATTTCATTTTCTATGTATAGGGAATCCACACAGATATGGAAATTCCAAAGACAATCAGGCAAAATGAGGCAAACATGCCATTCTGAACTAAGGAGAAAGGGGTAGGCTCTGGAACTTCAAAGGGAAGGAATGCAATCCTCAGGAAGATGAAAAAGAATAAATATTTGGTAAACAAAAATTCACTGGGCCACTCAAACAGTGAGACATAGGGTACTTCGACCAAACAGGTCTTGCTGTGTTCCCCCCTGTCCACCACATTTAGTTCATATCATACTGTAGTTATCTATGGTGATAGCTCGCTTCCTGGAGCAGGTTCTCTAAATTCTTTTTAGGCAGTTGAAGTGGGGAGCTATAAAACTTTTTCTGAATTTGCCAGGTTTCAATTGCTTTTTTGAACTCAAAATAGTTGTCATGCCAAAGTGGCCCATCTTGGGGCACCCTACCTTGGCTCCTACAAAACTATGCTTCAGTTGTCCTTGGAACCCTGGTCTTCACAGCGCTATTCACAGCAGTTACTCAATAAAATACTATGCAATGGATGGAAGAACTCTCTCCCTAGCAAACCTGTCATTTATTTCTATAGCCTATTTTCAAATTACGTTCTGTGTTTGATTCTGTTTTATCCATACCTCCTTTGCTGACATTTTAGATTTCTCCTTTTCACAGAGCTCCGTGTCAACATTCTATTTTCCTTCTTCCTCTTGTGGCCAATTCCTGAAATGTGTGATCCACACCTGTGCCACAGCTTCCACTCATTTGCTTTTTAATCCCCTGCATATCTAGCTTCTGAAACCACCCCACTACTGCAATTATTCTCTTAAAATCACCACCTGCCTCCCCAAATTCAATAACCTTTTCTCAATTTGTGTTTTATTAAATCTCTCAAATTCTTTAGATTCTTGATCTTTAAGCCTCTTTATTATTTTTGTCCTTCTGCTCTTTTCTGCGAGTTTCTTTTTCTCCATACCTGGCACTCTTCTTGACTCATAACTGTGATTTATAGTCTAATTTGTTTCTGTGTCTCCTGTTGTCCTTAAATACTCACATGATATGTCCTCTCTAAGCTTCAAGCACCACTTTACATATGGCTCCCTGATTCTTCACTTTGGCTCAGTCCCATATATGCAACAGCTAAAGGGCAATGCAAATTTGTTACCCTGACACTATTGGAAACTCAACCTTTCCTAAACAAATATTATTTTCCTTGAAAACAGTTACCCTTCTGAATATGCCTATTGTTACCAGTATAACCTCTTTAATTTGGGCTCCCTGTATTTGAAAACTTGGAAAGAGCATGAATTTCTCCTTTTACTTTATCCATTAGATTCAATCATTCATACAGTTCTCATATCCATGATAAATTTTATTAATATTCATAATTCTTTTGCCATCTAACAATTATTAGTCACTCATTATTTCCTACCTTTAAAAAAAGAGTTGGGTATGATTGGAGCATAAATCCTGATTCCCTCTCTGCCTGGCTGTGTAGCCGAGGGGAGGTTGCATAACTTCTGTAGGCATTGGTTTTTTCAATTTGTAGAAATAGGACAATAGTTATACCTGATAGTAATAACTCATATAGACTTTTCAGAGTGAATAAATATAAGATGTTTAGCATAATTTATAACAAGTAGAAGTAAAAGCACTCACTAAATAGTAGATGTACTGTATTCATCTATTAAAGAGCACATTTTTCCCCCACATTTTAACATCCTGGGAATCAGATCGTGTTTTACAATCAATAGTAGGTCATAGATTATGTGCCAGAGTTTTTCTCCTGATTCTAAAATAATCAACACACAGTTGTGCGTCTTTCAATTGATTGGCATCTAAGATTCAGTGAAATAAGGTAAATTATTTACTTTTTAAAAGATTTTATTTATTTGACAGTGAGCATGAGGGGGGAGCCACAGAGGGAGAGGGAGAAACAGGTTCCCTGCTGAGCAGGGAGCCAGATGCTGGGCTTGGGCTTGATCCCAGGACCTAAAACCATGACCTGAGCCAAAGGCAGATGCCCAACCAACTGAGCCACCCAGCAGCCACAGTAAATTATTTATATTATTATTGTATCAACTGCTTCACTGGTCTTTTTATTCCTTTCAACTTTTGTGTGTGTATGTGTATTTATTTTTTATTATGTTCAGTTAGCCACTGTATAGTACATCATTAGTTTTTGATGTAGTATTCAACGATTCATTAGTTGTGTATAACACCCAGTGCTCATCACAACATGTGCCCTCCTTAATGCCCATCACCCGGTTACCCCATCTCCCCACCCCTCTTCCTTCTGTAACCCTCAGTCTATTTCTTGGAGTCCAGAGTCTCTCATGGTTTGTCTGCCTACTTTTCCTAAATATCACTATCATTTTGCTCCCTGGTTAAAGTTTTACATGGTCCTTTGTTTCTGAATGTTTTCCATTTTGAATGTTCTCTAGCAGTAAAATTCCTATCAAAATTTAGTGTTATATATTTCTTTTCCAAGAGAAGAGATTAATTGATTAATCTGGCCAAATTGGTTTTAAAACAACTGCATCATCCCCCCTACCCTACCCCCGCCAATTTTCATGCAGATAACTATCTGCATACATTTGATCCTGTGACTCTTCTCTATAAGATTCTCTTTTCCTACCAAAATATTATTTATCCTTATGGACCAGATTCAGCTTCAATAAATCATTCTGTTAAAATATTTTTAGTTTGATAAAAGTTTAAAAAGTTACACTAGACTATTCCCAAATAGGTGCTCAGAGCATATTTTAACATTTTTACACACACACACACACACACACAATAGTATTAAACAATTTCAGAATATTTTTTCCTTTTCTGATTCCTTTGATAATGTATGTATTTAATCTTATTTTCTTACCTAATGTCATAGCACTCTAAAGCCAGAGGATGGCTCCCTTCATGAATTCATCTGAAATAATTTGCCTTGCTCCTTGAATCAGAAGAGGGCAGTATCATTGCCTCCCTTTTTCCATTATGATTATTCAGACATTTGGACATTTGGAACATTTTCCCAGAGGCTGTTGTGGTAGGTGCTTCTCATCTTTGTCCTTTTTGCATTCATTTCCTAGAACAATATAAGAAAGGGCCGTCAACCCCTGGTGCACAGTTAACAAATCCAGATAGAACTCCAGATCTGGCAGTGGGCAGTAAGCTGGCAGTGAGAATGGAGAGGACACCTGTTCCCTTGAGTGATGTTTGTTTCCTAATGAGCAGAGAAGAATGGGCAAGTTTCCTGATTTTCACATTCTCTGACTGTTCATAATAGGATGATATTTAAGCTTTCGGAAAATAAAATTTGAGTACTTTATGCTCAATAAAGCATGTGTGGTAGATTCCAGATGAAATAATGTAAGTTTTGGGGGACAAACTTAAAATTAAGCTATTTATAGGATTTATTTTAAGAAAACTCTAATTTTGAGCAACCAGTACAGACTATTAAGTGATTTGCCTTAAAATACTGCTGTCTGTTGGAGAACAGGATTTGAAGTTTAGTAGGATACAGACTGGGTGGAATGGTGCACCTTTGAAAAGTAATTTGAACTAGCCTATATTTATGTATGATACTTATTTGTGTAATTGATACTCAGTAGTCAAAATAAGGCATCAGAGTCAGGGATTTAGATTTCTGTTGACCATATCATATACCCTTAAAAGACACACTCAGTAAAAATATTTTAAATATCTGTTATCTTTAATATATGCACATTTCTTTAGTCACTAAGATTTTTCTAGTCTTACTAATGCAAAACTATGTAAATGATTGTTAAATAACTGAATACCTTCACATTGGATTCCTTTCCTTTATAATGCATTTACCCTGTTTTTGATGGGCTCTAACTCCTACTCTGCCCAAACTGTCAGAATCCAATCACTTCAACTAAATTTCTCTTATTTTTGTTTTCCTGCAATCTAAAAATGTCTTGAAAATAGCTTTATGGATAGTTTGAAATTGTTCTTAAAAAACTCATTTGGATCTATCTAAATTTAAACATCACGTTACCAAATGAATTTAATGCAACTTACAGTTGCTATAATTTGTCCTTCCTTTAATTCAATAACTCTCAATTTCATGTTTACAATATACATTTCTAGATTAAAGGGTCAAAAATTATTTTAATTAGTTCAAATAGATAAGAGTAATATAACAATTTTATTTTTAAGGGAAATGTATTGACATATTTACTCTGAGTCTGGTTGAGTCTGAAGATGAAACACAGCTTGGGCATTGAAGAAGATAGGGAAGAGACAATTTTGGAGAAACTTCAACAAACAGGATATGCTTTCTGCTGTACTCGAAATGCCAGTTAGTGAGATAGTAACATAAGTAGGACATGTAAAGTCTTTTTGTATCTGTGATTATTCAAGATTAACCAAGATAACCCAAATCAGCTACATATACTCACTGCTATTCAACTGAAGTCTCAAGTGGAGCTAGAGAGGTAGAAAGTGGGGCAAGGGACATTTATCTGAATCTCTTTCTGCATAGGCAGATCTATAAAAGTGGCCATGACTCTTGCGAAGATTTTTCTCTGGGGATTGTACGCATGTAATAATACACTCGACAAGCAAAATGATTATATAGCACACATTTAGATAGAAACATTTCTTAGGTACTTCTATCTCCTAAATATAAAACAGGATGAGCATCTTTTTCATTTTACCTTCACTCTGGCATCAAACTACCACTGGTTTCTATACAGTAATGGTTATACTTCATTGGCAATTGTCTGTTTTTGGAAAACATGTACATTATAGGTGAGATTGCTCACTTTGGTGTTTTAGTTTCTCCTGAAGACTCTTTTTGGCTTGCAGATGGGCACCTACATGCTGTGTCCTCACATGTCTTACTCTGTACCCACAAATCCAAGTGTCTCTTCCTCTTTCATAAGGATACCAGTCATGTTGGATTTAGGGGCCATTCATTTGACCTCATGAAACCTTAATTACTATTTAAAGGCAAAATCTAATTTAATTTCCAAATACAAGTACATTCTGAGGTGTATTTGCAGTTTAGAACTTCAACACATAAATTTTGAGGATATACAGTTTGGTCAATAACATGAAGAAATTTGTGGAACAATTTATAGTTGATTATGCTAACAATATTTTCTTTGTTTTAGCTATGGCATTCTCTACTATAAGTTAAAATAATCATCAGTGTTCTTTGGGACCAGTAATTCTTTCATCAACAATTTATATTAAATGCACATAAAATTAGATATCTTACCAGCAAGACCTTGAAGGAATGACATATCTAGCAACATCTTCTGGGGAAGAGGATAAAAGAAAGTAGAGTGTTAGGTACTGAAATGAAATGTGAATGTCCTAGATGGGACATTCCAAGAGAATGTATCAACCACTCAGATGTAGAGGTGGGTACTGGGTATCAGAGAAAGGGGAGATTTCTCATATATCAAGTTACTGACACTTAAGGAAGAGTCTCCTCAAGGAATACTGATAAAGGAGAAACAAGGTCTGGCCTTGACCATATAGCCTGGAAGAAGTCAGCATTTGCACACTTAATCCTTTGATCAATTATTCCCTGGATCTTCAACCTGGATCTCTCTATTTGTATTATTTTTAGGCGTAGGCCAAAATTCTGCAAAAAAATATTCTGAAATACTGTGGTGCAAGTGTAGAAGTTTAGTTCTCCCTCATAGATGTACACATCAGGACTGCCAGGAGGCTGCCTGTGTTCTTCTGGCTACCCAGATTCTTTCTTCTCTCTTTTTGCTCTGCCATCGTTTAGGGTCAGTAGTAGGTTTGTAAATGTTTAACAACCAGCTTTTCAGGTATAGTACTAACATGATGTTAGTTTACATTTCTTTTGCATTAAAAAACAAAACAAAAGTGAAACAATGAAAATATATATCAGACTTTGACTACTTATTCGTCAATGTCTTGAGTGGCTTATTTGCTGAATCAGATCATATTTGGCTACTGGAAGGCATTTCCTCAGGTTTTTTCTTTTTTTTTAAATGTGTGTACTATTCACAATGTAAAGACTAAAGATGCAATGCACTTTAAAGTTTAGTTAACCTGCGTTAACATTTTATCCATTACTATCTTAACTCTAGACAGTCTACAAAACAATAAATCACGCCTTAATTTATAACATTTGCTGATTTCTGGGATAGAAATATTTCCAACCTGCTCAATTTCAGGCTACCAATGTAACATTACTGGAGGCAGCATTGGGAAGACAGACAGTAGAACACCATTATATAGTATTTCCACCATATAAAAACAAATATTAAAGCATGGGTAATATTCAAAATTACAAGCAATGGATTTTGAGTATTTATTACACTTAAAATATAATTTATGTAATTTTACATTTATAAGATTTTTAAATAATAGTTGCATTTAACAGTCAGCTTATTAAATTCTTTAAAATCTAACAATCAGTTCTTGCAAACCAGGACAAACCAGGTTTGCACACCACTGCCTAGTGGGTGCCTTCATTCATTTGGTCAAAACTAGTTCAACAGCAACTCATTTGAATTCTACTTTGTGGGAAAGACAGGAAAAAAAAAAAGAAAAAATAGAAAGAAGTCTTTTATTGAAATCCTACAGAATGTGCACACATCATACTAGTGACAGCTTGGTCTAAGGCTCCTTGAAAGAAAGTAATGTAGTCTCTAGTTCAGTAAGTGGTTATATTATTTATTTTTACAATTTTAGAGAGAGAGAGCATGTGCATGCACCAGCATGAAAGGTAGAGGGAGAAGGAGAGAGAATTTCAAGCAGACTCCATGCTGAGCATAGGGCCTGATGCCAGGCTCAATCTCAGAACCCTGAGATCATGACTGAAGTTGAAGCCAAGAGTCGGACACTTCACTCACTGGGCCATCCAGGTGACCCATATGGTTATATTATTTAAAGAAAAAGAATAGACCAGATCCTGGTGATCAGGTGACTATCTTTGTCACCATCTTCCTCCCTGGTCACTCCCATATCCATGTATTCCTTTCTATATGTGTACAGATTGAAAACTATGGACTCTTTAATTCCTATTTTTTATTATGATCAAAATGAAGGATCTCTGGGTATGGTACATCCTTATTTCTTCTAACTATGGCTCCTCTTGGTCCAATGATCTACAAACTAATAACAAGTAATTTGTACCCCTACGCTCAATGTATGATGGTATCCAAATGCTATTTTAATATCAAAGTAAGAACAACATACTTGAAGTAATACATTCAGTTGAAGAAAAGGAACTCCAAGGTTCATGCAGTGGTCACGAGTCAATGACATCTAGCTGTGTAGGCTAACATTTCTTACCATGGCTGGAAGATAAATCCTTAGTTAGGCCCTTGTTTCTAACATTTTGGAGAAACTCCTCTTCAGTCAGCCTCCACATCCTTAGCTTTTCATTCTAGTTGATTCTTCCTTATCTATCACCCTTTTTGGCCATACAGAGGTGGGCACTGGAGGCCTCTTAGAGGCTGCCCAGTTTCAGAAGCTTACTGATTGTTAGTGCAGGTTTGTAAGCCAAGGGGTTGATTTAGAGTTGAAAAATCATAATATTTTTAAGTATCTTTAAAAAAATATTAATATCAAACCCATCACCAGTATCAGAAACCTGGCTGAACTCAGTTTCCTTTTTTCCCCCTCAGTTGAAAATAACTACTGTAACAGATGCTTAGTTGAGGTCCCAAACTATGTATCCCTTTTGCATTTTCTCCAAATTATCACCTGAGATCACTTTCTAAAATCC
The DNA here is from genome assembly GCF_002201575.2 of Neomonachus schauinslandi. NCBI lineage: Eukaryota > Metazoa > Chordata > Mammalia > Carnivora > Phocidae > Neomonachus > Neomonachus schauinslandi. The sequence goes on from NC_058404.1 coordinate 87,547,006, forward strand.
AAGCCTGCTAATGTTGCTCTTTATAACTTATCAATTGCCTGTTATCATCCACTGAGTAAAATGTAAATTCCTTAGCATGATAGGCAAGATTCATCCTGGATTCAATTCTCTTTTTCCAGCCTGATTGATTTGCTTGATTTCCACACTCCAGATAAAGCAACCTGTTGTAATTCTTTGAACATCTACAGCATTTTTTTCCACACTCCATGTGTTTTCACATACAAACCTACCTTGCTACCCTCTATCCTGTTGCTGTCTATATATTCATTTTTCAAATCATTCTTCAAAGACTTCTTCCTTGATATATTGCCTTCAAATGGGGTTAACTATTCTCTGCCCTAGGCTACAATAAATGTTGCATAGATTTTCAGTACTGCTCTCATCATATGAACTGGTTTTATTGATTCCAGTGTAAAATCTAGATAACCAGCTTCTATGTTTATTTGTATATCCATTACACTTAATATAATGTTTGACATGATTTTTGTGTTTAAAACATTATTTATGGTAGTAAGGAATAGTGGTAAGAACTTGTACCTGATAGTAAGATAAGCACAATCCTGTTTTTTTTCCCACGATAAGCTTTATGACTGTATATAATCTAACTTCCCAAGCTGTAACTTCCACATCCTCAAAATGGGAACAATGATAGAATTAATCATAGTTAGAATTTACTAATGTAATCTTCATGAAGAACTAAGCATAATGCCTGGCCTATAGTAAGTATCTTCTAAACATTAAGTTGCATTATTTTGGTCGAATGAAAAAAAGAATTGGCCTATTTTGATTCAGAATTCTTCCTACACAAGGTCATCTTGTATACCATTTAAGAGGCCTGGTTGCTTTGTTTTATTTTTAAATATTTTTAATTTATTTATTAGAGACAGCAAGAGTGTGGGGGATTGGGGGTGGGAGGAGGGATGGGGAGAAGAAGAGGGAGAGAAAATCCTCAAACAGACTCCCCACTGAGCATGAAGCCTGACACAGCTCCCAGGACCCTGAGATCATGACATGAGCTGAAATCAAGAGTAAGAGGCTCAACCGACTGATCCACTCAGGTGCCCTGAGGTCTGGTTATTTTAAATACCATCTCTATCTCATTATAACTGACAAAATTCCCCTAAGTATTTCTACAACCGTCCTATAATACTGTTATATGTTAATATAATTCATATTACAATATGAATATCTAGTAGTTAAAACCAGACATGTTGCCACTTTATTTATTGCTGAATATATAATCTCCAGAGAGAAATAGATTTTACAAACTGCATTAGTAGTAGTGATGGAAAAATTTATAATTGGTAGGACTTTTATAGTAATATGGGAGCAGGGCTAGTGAGATGGCTGCCATATCAAAAACTTATTTTCTAATCAACTTTCAATTTTTGTCTTATTTATCTTAATGCATATTCATGAGTCACAGACCTCTCATTGTTCACTCTGAAAACTTTTATTCAGGACTATTAGAAGTATTAATGAGGACCCTATAGTGAGTAAGTCATTACTAGGTTTCTTTAAAATATCTCAAGAAATGGATGATATGACAAAATCAGGAGGAAGGAATTATAAGACATAAAGGCAAAATAATATTTCTCTTGTATAGTAATCTCACAGTGACCCTTTGAACAGAGCTTTATACCTCTGGACCACATTTCCATTTTTAATTTAAATATAATGATGCTAACTTATTTGTGGAACTCTAGTCATAGCTACCAATCTGATTCTTATTGCTGCTTCAGAGCTCACTTTATTCCACTTACTTTAGCATGGTGGCACAAGCTATTTTAATCCACCCACAATTTAACCTAGTAGAGGAGACAAGCAAAACTATCTTGAATTCTAGAAAAAGATCCAAAGCACCTTATTACTGGTTTCCCTCTCAATAGCTCAAAAAAGAGTGGTCACAGAAATTAAAAGTAGGACCTTTCTCAACATCTCTGTGTTATCTGCTATAGTTCCAGCATGCATTAGGTATCAACATAGAAAGATCCCTGAGCTGCACTTGAGGAAGTCTTCTCCCCACCCCCATTTTCATAAGAACATGACTTTGGACTAAGCACAGCAAACAGATGATGTTCCTGATTAAAATATAGAGCCTTTTGAGCCTGGGCTAGCCTGACGTACTATGTTACTCTTCATTTGGGAAACATGGACCTGAGTTGAGATCTGTCCCTGAAATAGCTGGGTGACCATACTGATAAAGAAGAACTATATTAGCAAGAATATGATAATTTTTCTTCCATGAATCTTTAATAAAAGTCTTCACATTTCATCAGTTTGATTCATGGAAGATTCATGAGTTATATATGATATCCACATTTTTCAGCAAGTATTCCATGCCTTATGGTGCCAAAAGGAAAACAAAAATTTTAATAATCTCCAAAACATTTTTAAAAATAAGTTACCTTGTTTTATAATATATAAGAATGTAAAAATAATAACCACAAATCAAATTATTAGATAAAGATAGTATGTACTAACTCCTAATTCAAAACCATATAAAATATTTCCAAGGAAGAAAACTTTGTTGATGAGTTCAGGCTACCCAAGTTTCTGACAAATCAAATCTGAATATATGTAGTTTGATGTGGTTTTTGGAAGACTGTTGGGTATGCATGTGTGCATGCCAGTAGTAATGGTAGGCATCTGAATTCTTTTTAACTCTGTGTTTGACAGGAGTAATTGAATTGCAACATCATACAAGGAGAAAATAGGTATCTCATACACTATTTCAGTTGCTCAATGTAAAGGAAGATGTTAATACCTATCTGTTTCACAAAAAGTGTTTAAATTTTATTGCATACCCTTGATCCTATACATTCCTGATTTTGTGAAGTGCTACTTACTGATAAAGGGAAATGTGCCTGGTGTATATGAATCATCATCCACCTAAAAGAGATACCTGCTTAGGAATGAAAAAGAACAAGAAGAGGAACAAAGAGGGAGAAGAAGTTTCAAAAATACCAAATAGGAGATACCAGAAACTGTGCATGAAGAATATAAGAAGTAAAATAAATGTGGTTACATCTTACGGGGTGGCAGTAAATAAAACTTGAGGATATGGGAATTTATTTTCATGTTCACTTATAAATATCAATGCACATAGTATCCAAAATATATAAAGAACTAATACAACTCAACATTTAAAAAACAAATAATCCCATTAAAAAATGGGCAGAAGGCATGAACAGGCATTTCTCCAAACATGACATGCAGATGGCTAACAGACACATGAAAAGATGCTCAATATCACTCATCATCATGGGAATACAAATCAAAATCACAATTAGATATCACCTCACAACTGTCAGGATGGCTAAAATTAAAAACACAAAAAAACAAGTGTTGGCAAGGATGTGGAGAAAAAGGAACCCTTGTGCACTGTGGTGGGAATGCAAACTGTTATAGCCACCGTGGAAAACAATATGGAATTTCCCCCAAAAATTAAAAATAGAACTATTCTATGATCCAGTAATTGCCCTACTGGGTAATTACCTAAAGAATACAAAAACACTAAATTAAAGGGAAACATGGGTCTCTGTGTTTATTGCAGCATTATTTACAATAGGCAAACTAGACAAGCAACCTAAGTGTTCATGGATAGATGAATGGATAAAGAAGATGATATATATATATATATATCACAATATTCCATTATATATATAATGGAATATTACTAGCCATAAAAAGAATGAAACCTTTCCATTTGCAAATACATGGATGGAACTAGACGGTATTATGCTAAGTGAAATAAGTCAGAGAAAGACAAATGCCATATAATTTCACTCAAATGTGGAATTTAAAAAACAAACAAATTAAAAAAAGAGATAAACCAAAATACAGACTCTTAACTATAGAGAACAGATGGTTACCAAAGGAGAGGTGGGTGGGGGGATGGGTGAAATAGGTGAAGGGGTTTAGGAATACATTTATCTTGATAAGCACTGAGTAATATATGGAATTGTTGAGTTACCGTGTTGTACACCCGAAATGAATTTAACACTGTATGTTAACTACACTGGAATTAAAATTGAAACAAACTTGAAAAAAAATGTCAACACACATTGTAGCCCATGTAGTTACAGAAGCCCAAATTCTGGGTGACTTAAAGCCTTTCTTAAAACAGAGAATTTCCTGAGGTATCAAAATAAAGATATTTTCTCATTATTTTCATAAATAACACTAAATTACATTTAAAATTATAGATAGCACTTATTTTTAATATATTCTAGACACTCTGCTGAACATTTCAGATATCTGCCCTATTTAATCCTTACTGTGTCACTCTATCAGGTAAGGACTAGGATTATCCCCATTTCAGTCAAGAAAACTCCATTTCAGAAATATTAAACAATTTTTGCAAGGTCAAATAGCTAGTAAGTGACAGATCCAGTTCTGTGTTAACCTCTAACTATTATAAAATGCAGTGTTGATAAACCAGTAGAAAATAAGCAAAGAATATATGTAATAGTTTCTATGATGACTTAACTGGCTCTGGAAAGGAATCCAGATTTCTAAAGTGAGATTGAAGATAATGGAGGGTGCATAATTTTTTATGCCACACTGTAATTTTGGAACTTACCAAAAGTGATAGCATACTTTCCAATTCTAAAAAAAAACAAAAACAAAAAAATAACAAAAACAAGAAACAGTCTTTCAGAATTTTGAAGCAAGTTGTAATAACTGTAATTCTGCCTGGATTGTATATGAAATTCTTTGGGACATTTACATTCTTGCCCTTTAAATGACAATTAGCTGCCATAAATGCTGGTAGCAAAATGTAGTATAACATTCAAAAGAAGTACAAGATCTTTGAAAATAGCAAAGGGTAATCACAAGCTGTTTTTAACTATTGACAATTGCTATGTTAAAATGTTTATATAAAGTCAAGAATCTGTAAAAGATTTGGACAGTTGAAAATATGTTCATTTGAAATAAGTTTTCCTCTAAAAAATTTATAGGGATTTGGAAATGTGACATTATCCTATAGTGCTTTCATTTAGAGAAAATTTTAGTATGAACCGGTTACAAGACCAAGTTATACCTTACATGTATAATTACAAAGCAGCGGGGCATCCAATTAAAGACTTCCAGTGCTAGGAAGTAATACAAGTTTGTAATGATGAGGTGCTTTCAAGGATAGACTGAAAAGTAAGGCACACACAGAGGTTAATTTAAACAGTGATATTCCTCCAAGGGAATGAAAAAATGAAATTTTTTCAAGGGTGGAGCTGGGAAAAAACAGAACCTGGACAATGACAGAATCTAAGGGATGACTGGGGGGGGGATCTCTAACATATTTCACAAAGTATTTGTTCTAAATACTCATTCTGCTGGTTCATTTTATGTGTCAACTTGACTGGGTCATGGAGTGCTAACATATTTCATCAAACATTACAGTGGATGGTTCCATGAGGGTGCTTCTAGATAAGATTTACTTGTAAATTGATAGACTGAGCAAAGCAGATCTCCCTCTAAAATGTGGGTGGACCTGATCTAATCAATTGAAAGACTGAATAGGACAGAAGACTGACCCTCTCTCAAGTAAAAATTCTCCTGCCTAATAGCCTTTGATCTGGGACATCAGTCAGCTCTTCCTTGTTCTATAGCAACAAGCAGATCCTCAGACTTGTAGTAGATTATCAACACCAGACTCCGTAATAGCATGAGCCAATTCCTTATAATTTTAAGGAGAGAGAGAGATCCTATTGGTTCTGTTTTTCTAGAGAATCATGATTAGTACTCACCCTTTATAAAAGACTAATTTCTATGTAAATTTTAAATATGGTCTGTCCCACGTGCAAATAATAGAGCCCTCTCCTAAGCTACTATAATGAACTGGTAGAAATAAGGTATTACAATAGATTTGTATTGGGATAACACGTCAATTAGCAGGGAAAGTGCCAGAGAAATCTTTGGAAAGTGCTTGAGGTTTAAGAATTAGGAAAGGCATAGGGACACAAGCTTATAGATGTGAAGGATCATTTTGTTTTGGTTTGCAATAGTAAATTTGTATCAGTTATCCATTGCAGCACAACAAACCACCCCAGAATTTAGTGACATAAAACAACTCAGATTATTTATTCTACCCTCATGCAATTTGAGCAGGACTCAGTGAGCTTAGTTTTTCTCTATTGAGTACATTTGTGGCCTACAGGATCTACTTTCTAAGTAGCTTGCTCACATGCCAGCAAATTAATGCTGATGGACGGCTGAGGGCTTGGTTTTCTCTTATATGGGCCTCTCCACGGGTTGCGTGGGTCTCCTGCTCCCATAGCACAGTGGCTGGATCCCAGGGGCAATCACAAAATACAGGAAATAGAATCCACCAGTTTTTAAGCCCTGGCTCCAGAAACTAGTATAGAATCACTTCAACCATATACTTCTTGGTCAAGCTGTCAAAGAACCTGAATTTAAGGAGAAAAAAGATAAACTTCTTTCTCAATGGGAAGAACATCAAAACATTTTAGAGTCCTGCTTTTAAACTGCTACGGTATGCCATCCGGCCACAAATTATTTACATTCCCTCCACCTGTGAAATATACTCACTCTCTTTTAAGACCCTAAAATGCCATATCCCATTACAAAATCAGTGTTGGCCTCAAAGCCCTGAGTTTCATCAACGAAGGCAGGTGCAGGTGCAGGAAGGCCTCCTTGGCTTTGGCTCCTTAGCAACAGCTCCTTGAGTATGGTTCTGCTAATCTGAAGACCTGGGTACTGAACAAATAAGTTATCTTCCCCATAATACAGCCGGGACAGAACAAGGGGACAGACATAATTGCCTTAGATGGTCCCGTTAACAAGGGAGTAACAGGAGGCACACGATAGTCACTCTAATATCACAATTGTGAGCTCCAACTGGGCCCGTTTTACCTTTTCGGTCTTTAATAATTAGGCGTCAGTGTGGCTCTCTAGAAATTATTCTCTGTGGTTCCTGTTTCCACTCTCTGGGCTCGTGGATCTGCCTTTGAATCCTTCTCAATCAGCTTCTAGCCTTTTGGTTAAGGATCCAAAGACCTCCTTCCATTTTATTCTAAGTTGGAGTTATTTTAAATAGAACAACCCTCTTAAAACTTGAGTGGGTTAAAAAAAAAAAAACTTGGGTGGGTTTGCTGCAAATGCAATTAGGGTTCTCTATTAGGCAAAAGCCATCATCACCACAGTCTTTTTGCAGGCAGTCCTTCTCTAATTTAGGTTCACTGCAGAGCTTCAGTGAGACAACTTTTAGAAGACTTTTAGAAACCCCATTGTTAAATGGAGAGGATTCAAAGACATGTCCTTTTCATTCTTGTAAACCTTTCTGTGTATCTGAATGGGTTCCTGATTTACCACCTCAATTGTTTCTGAGATATTAAAAACAATCTTGTAGTTCCACACAGAATTAGCTTTGGGGCATCAGGCTATTTATTATTTTGAGATTTTTTTTTGTCATATGGAAAGGCCTGGAAAGAGAAAGTATTTTGGCTTTGAACTTAGCAAATTCTGGCTCCTTTATGCCTAACACTACACTCCCTCACCCCACACCCTCACTTCTCTTAATTTTTATCATAACTGGCAAGAACAAGAAGCACCTACGTGGGATTTTTTATATTCTCCTATACCATTGAGTTCATCAGGTTCATTTCCTGTTTTCCATGTCTACTGCAGGAGACAGGTCATTGACATGTTTACCACTGCATAGTAAGAGTCCTCTTTCTTTCAGCTTCCAATGACATTTCCTTCATTTTCTTTTAAACACCAACAACTCCTCCATGGTCTTTGGGCTATTTCACTAACACTCTCCTCAAAGCCTTTCTGGCTTCCATCTGCTACCAAATCCCAAACCAGTAACAGATTGTTTTTTTGTTATGGAATCACCACCCTCCTTCCGGGTAATAAAATCTGTCAGTTATCTATTACTGTGTACCAAACCATCCCGAAACTTGGTGACTTAATACAATAATAATTTGTTATTTTGCTCACAAATCTGCAATTTGGGCAGGGCTTAGCAGGAAGTGTGTCAAAGATTAGGGGCCATGTTTTAAAACCTCCAAATGTCCAAATAAAAAATATAAGAAAAAGCTGCTCACTTCAGGGCTATGACATGATACTTGCGAGCAACACAACATAGTGGTTAGTTAGTACATGATTAGAATTTTGAGATGAGAAATGATGCAGACTCAAGATATAAACCTATTTGAAAAACTTATAAACCTTGGACAACTTCAACTTACCACATCAAAAAGCATTAAAATAATTTATTTATAATGGAAACAAAGGGATATGATTTATGATGGATAGGGAATTAGATTCAAGACAAGAAACACACTGGGAGATAGATTCTAACTTCTCATTTTGGAGTAGCATAAATCACCCTCCAATAATTACTTCCCATTCAAATCATCCAATATCCTTACCACATCACCTTTATTTTCCCTCTGTTTCTCCTTTCTATCAATTTCCTTGAAATCCTGTTTATGCGTTGCATGGCTGGATGACTTTTGAACTAAGTCATCTTCGTTTATTCTTGTTAATATCTATTTTGGTTTTCCCTAGCACTTTAACCACATTTCTCTCTTTCATTATCAAGCTCCTTTTTTGTTTTGATTTTGTTTGTTTTTCAAATGAATCTACATTCACATCTACAGACACACTTAAGTTCCAGAGTTAATGTGTGCGTGCTACCTAACCTTCCAGATTCTGAAATAAATTTAAAAGTGTTTCATTAGAGGGGCACCTGGGTGGCTCAGTCGTTAAGTGTCTGCCTTCAGCTCAGGTCATGATCCCAGGGTCCTGGGATCGAGTCCCACATGGGGCTCCCTGCTCCGCGGGAAGCCTGCTTCTCCCTCTTCCACTCCCCCCGCTTGTATTCCCTCTCTTGCTGTGTCTCTCTCTGTCAAATAAATTACTAAAATATTAAAAAAAAAGTATCTCATTAGAAAAATAAAGTGTTATATGCCTCACAACAACCACAGCATTTCCTTTAGTGACAGAACATTTATATTCAAGATCTAAGTCATTCCTCTGAAGGTAACCAAAAAAGTCCCAGAGGTGTTAGTTGTACAATCAAATGAAGAGAAATTCTTGTCTTAACTCTAAAAGAAAACCTCCCCATAGTCATTTCATTTCTGGCTTGCCATCAGTGAAGGAAGAGTCGACTTCATGGGTTTAAGCTGACACAAGAAGGAGAAATATTTTGGTATGAATATGCCAGAGGAGAAGCTCAAAACGCATGCTAAGTTTAAAAATACATTTCACTGAAAAGCTTTAAAGGATCAGAGAAAGGAAGAAGAGAATGGAAAAGGCAGGACAAAAAAATGTTTTTATCCTCATCTAAAATGGAGAGAAAGAGAGTGACACTCTATGTAGATCTGATTGTTGCAAAGAGTCAAGTTTTACAAAAATGAGAAATTATATCCTATTTTTTACAATCACGCATACTTTCCAGAAATAGACAGCATTTTGTGATGAAAAGGGACCCTGCAAACTAAATGTTCTCTAGTCCGTAAAATGATCACATAAGGATTAGATTTCCAATCAGAAGTCTAACTATAATTGCCTATGGCTGCTTAAGCGTTTTATTAAGAATTCCAAACACTGCAGAAGTAATTTTCAAACATTTTTATTTCTGCTAACACTGTGACTCTTAAAATAGATGAAAAAGATAAATTAGATATTTTCAAACTTCATAGGGACTTTAAGTTTAATTTACTGACCACTGAATATTGAGCCAGCTTCCAGAAAAAGTATCTTTTTCAGTGACTCATTCAAAATGGATTACTTGAGAAGCCTTTGATATTTCAGAATTTTTTTTTTTTAATATTTAAATGTTCTAATCCTGACCTGGGCAGACTTTTACCTGGGGCTAGAACAGACACAGTGTTGGCCTATATCAACAATGGTTCTGACCCCGCATGAAAATTATTAGAAATGCCTGTCATATAATATCTTTAAATGATGGCAAAAACAGACTGTGTAATATTACATTTAAAAAATAATTTCATAAATATCTCAGTCTTCCATTTACAAAAGACTTCTCACCACTTCTAGTCTTTTTTCACACATCATGTCCTCATAAATACATTAAAAATTGTTATTGGTATAGAAACCAAAAAAAGGGAGTTTTGATTTTCTTATTAAGAGGGGTCTATGAAAGTTTCATTGCCTATTACTTTGCTAGAAGTTTATTCATGAATTATGTGATTCTTTCATTTGTATTGAATTATTTGTTAATTTTATTTACTTTTAATTACCACCTTGAAAATATATGACCAAATGCAAATTTAACAGTTTTGAGCAAATGCATCAATAATAAGAATAACAGTGAAGATATTTCTCTCCTTCCACACATCTGCAAGTCATTACCTAAACCTTCTAGAATTTACAAAATTACATCTCTTTAGCCAAATGGATAATATTTATCTAAAATATTAATTTTCATTATTTATACATTACTTACCATGTATATATATAATGTCTAGTATTACAGTGATGAACGTCATGAGTGTCCCTTAATAAACCCAGAAATGAGAACACCCAGTCTCAAGTTAATGAAAGGAAGGATGACATGGGATAATTTAGCTTGGTGTTCCCATCCTGACTCTCTATGCTCTAGTGCAAATACTTTTTTGTCCATATCTATGGGTTCTGAGATATTTATAGCTGGAATTCATCTTTGTACATGCAGGAAGTAGAAGAGAAACAAAATATCTCAAAATAAGCCAATAAAAATGTATTGTCAAGCATAGAAATGAATCAGAAAATCTAGAACTCGTTGGTGAATATTTTGGTTCCTGAGTATTTTTCTTTTTTGATCAACTGTCTCCCCTTTGATTTTTTTTTTTCCTTTGGATCTTATATTTGGTTTTAATTTTGTCTTATTCCAGACTAGAGTAATTACATGTTCTCTGTCTCTAAAATGCTTAGATATTTCCAGATTCTGTTTCTACTTTGATCATTGATGTACAAAAACTTAGCTTTATCCATGTGTGTTCTTTACAGACTAAGTCTTGTTCATGTCCCTGATCCAGATTCCTTCTTCCATGTATGCATCTCCCTTATACCAGCCTGTTGCCTTAAGAGTGAGAAAAAGTTTTGCTCTGGTTTGTGATTAAATACGCTTTTCTCAATTTTGTTTAAAGATCAATATCTCCTTGTGATAAGTTCAATTCTTAAAGAAAAGGGCTTTTTTTTCTTATTTCTGAACGAATTTTTTTAAGTTTCTCAAAAGTGACTCATTTTTCTTACCTAAATCAGCTGTTATTAACACTGGCTGCAAAATGGACACTCATGAGAAACTTAAAAAAAAGATACTGAAGTCGTATCCCACTCAAGACTAAATAAAATATTGGGAGGCCTGGGTGGCTCAGTTGGTTAAGTGTCTGCCTTCGACTTGGGTCATGATCCCAGAGTCCTGGGATCGAGTCCTGGGATTGAGTCCCACATCGGGCTCCTTGCTCTGTGGGGAGCCTCTTTCTCCCTCTGCCTGCTCTGCCTGCCACTCCCCCTGCTTGTGCTAGTTCTCTCTCTGACAAATAAATAAATGAAATCTTAAAAAAAAAAGACTAAATAAAATCTCTATTGGCAAACCCTGGGCATTACTATTTCTTATATATCTTAGATGATTCTGATATAAAGCATGTATTGAAAAACATTGTTCTAGATTAAGGTGCCTCAAACTTATTCATATATAAAAATCACCCCTGAATTTGATCAGACTGTAGATTTTAATTCAGTGTGGGGTGGGGACTGAGAGCCTACATTTCTAATAAGCTTCTAGGTGATTTCAATACTGCTGGTCCATAAACCACATTTTGAGTAGCAAGGGTCTAAATGAAAGTAGTTAAATAGTTATGTGATTATAACTAATATAATAAAAAAATTTATGGAACAGTATTGCTTAAATAAATGTCAGGGGTGTTCTTTAGGCTGTAAATATTTTAGGAGACTGTTTGCCTGTGGTCATGTGTCAACATCACTACCCTTGGTGTTGTCCTTGGTAAGTACTATGTTTTATATTATCTTGTTTACTAATTATTATTCACTCCCCCCACCCACCAAGTGTCCAGGATTTCAAAACATTTCTAATGTAGAAAATACAATATGTATGATTTGATTATGATTTGGTTAAGCTCTAAATAAGAAGGCATTAGTTTGTGTGAGTGTATGTGTGTGATGGAGCTAAGTAGGACTTTATGCCTTACTTGAACTATCTTCATTTATGTAGCACTTTCATATTTGAGCAGTTGAGATGACATTACTGTTCCATGGCTATAACAGTAAAGAAGAGACTAATGTGCACATTTTGTGATAAGCTTCACTCTTGCTATTGCCCCAAATCCTTTTTCTGATTCTTTCAGGTATAAGAGATCTTCAAGATATCAAAGTATTTAAAACAGCTTGGAAATATCTGTGACTGTATGAGTAGGTGGTGATAAAAATATGAAACCATGTTTAAAAATATGTTTGGAAAAATCAGGAGAAAAACTGAACTAAATCTTACACTTTAAATCTAGACATACTTTGGTAAAGGAAAAAATAATCACACAAGTTTGCTAATCAAATTAGGACTCATTACCATTGGATTTAAAAAATTTAGACTCCTGACAACCCTCACTCAAATGTATTTCTTTCTTCCATCAGGTATTATTCTCTGCCTTTCTGAGAATACTTCTTGTTAGTGAATTATTTTTCCCATTATTAATTGCTTCTTCTCTCCACTTCTTCCTGCTTGGTGCCATCCAAATTATGTCTGCCCTGTACTCTTTGAATAAAAATGGCTAACCATTACAGGCTATAGATCTTCCTCAGTTTTTGATGGGGTTATGTCCTGATAAACCTGTTGTAAGTTTAAAGTGTCATAAATTGGAAATTCATTTAATACACCCAATTTACCAAACAGCTTAGCTTACTCTAGCCAACCTTAAATGTGCTAGAACACTTACATTAGCCCTCAGTTGGGCAATATCATATCACACAAAGTCTATTTGATAATAAAGTGTTGAACATCCCAGGTCATTTATTGAATGCTGTCCTGAAAATGAGAAACAGAATGGTTGTGTTGGTACAGAATGACTATAAGCACATCGGTTGTTCACCCTCATGACTGTGTGACTGACTGGGAGTTTCAGCTGGTTGCCTCTGCTCAGCATGAGGAGAGAGGATCCCATCGCATGTTGCTAGCCCGGGAAAAGATCAAAAGTCACAAATCAAAGTATGGTTTCTATAAATGTGTATTCTTTTGCACCATCATGAAGTTGAAAACTTGTAAGTCAAACCATTGTTAAGTGGGCAACTGTCTGTATTTACCATGTGCCGGACGATGTCCCAAATTCTTCGTATGTGGTAATTCATTTTGTCTTCCCTTAAATTCTGAGATGTAAGTATTTCTCCTACTTTACGAAGGGGAAACTGAGGTGCAAAGTAGTTAAATATCTTTCCCCAGGTAATACTGCTAGTAACAAACTCAAATTCAAACCCAGGCTCTCACTTCACCCCTAAACAAGATAATTATTGTATGTCCTCATAGCATTATCCTGAGAACGGCATTCATAACCCACAGCTCCCTTGGTGGAATATTCCCTTATTTCCTGTCTGTCTCAGGGCACAGTCTGCCACAGGGGCGGATACTAGTTTGTTGAACGATAGCTTACATAGTACTATTTACTAATAATACTGACTGTTAGATTACAATCAACATATTTTATATGCATAAACTCAGTTCTCACGACAAGCCCTTTGAAGTACTATTTTTTTCTGCGTTGCAAGTGAGGAAACTGAGGCACTGAGGAGCTGAAGGGCCCCTGCAAGTTCACAGTCAGCAGCAGAGTGGTACATGAACATGGGCCGCTAGGCTCTCAGCCACCTTGCTTTGCATGCCCTGGGGATATTGAGGATACATTCCGCTTCTTGAGTGTGGGTCAACCTGACTGACTCTTCTCCAAGGGAAAACACCACAAGCTCCCACAATGCGGCTTTGCGGCTTATGAATGCGCAATTTCATCTTAGAATTTAGACATATTTCCCACAAGTAGGCCCTAAGGAATTGTAAGATGCCTGTCTGCATGCTATCTGGCTTCTTTAAAATTCTGCCCACATCTTGAGTTAGGAAATATGGATTTAAGGTAAATAAATTCTCTGAAATCTTTGTCAGTTAGCCTTGAGATTGACTGACTGAATAAATACATTAAATTACCATTTTTATAAGCGATAGAAAAAGTGACTGCTAACAGTTTGGAAAAGTCAAACACACTGCAGTAGTAGCGACTGCACACATGGGTTTGGTTTCACGCTGAGTAACACCACTTCGGTGCCACCACACATATCCACCGAAGCCATGCCACTGAGAGCACACGTGGCTCCGTGTGCTGACACGTTGCTCTATCAGCATCTGTTCCCTTAAGCCACGTGTTTGTGTCTGGCTTCACTTCACACTTTTACAAAAGTCATTTGCACCGAGGCAGAGACAACCAGAGATGTTCTATTTAATTTCATTTTCTCCCTTATACTGGTATGCTAATTTTAACAGGGCACAAATTATACCAGGGTATAGCCATACTTCTTGGTGTAATATAGTGAGTTTAAAATGTTTTTCTAATCCTTTGATTTCAAAAGAAAATCAGGTGTTATTTTTCTGAAAACCTTAAGAAACATCAGTTTTAATAGACAAGTCTGAGATTTACTATGAAAATAAAATATAAGTTCTATTTAGAAGAACTTTCCTAAACAAACACATAGATACAATATATAATGATTTACTTAATTAGTGAACTGGAACTACTTTTCTTCAGGATATCGGAATCTACATTTGAAAGAAAATACCTGAAAACCTTATTTCAAGTACATTTTCCATGTATAACGATATCATCATGTTATGATTGACTTGATTAATGATCAGTGTTAAACATTGTTTATGTTTTACATTTACCAACTTCAAAATAAAACTTATTTGAAGCGATAACGACCTTAATTATCAAAGAAAGAAATCTTTACTTTCAAATAACGGGTCCTGTGGAAAAATTATAAACTGGATCAATGAGACGCTGACATCTAAATATCATAGGTTTGCATGTGAAATACTTAGTGGCCAGTTTTGACAGCAAATAGTTATGTTTCCCTAATGTTATGGAAGACACTTTTTGTCTTGGCATTTTTCTTCAAGCCTTACTGTACTTTGAACCTTCTAACTTACTAAGAAAAATAGCAACAGCTACTAAATATAATTTCATTATCCATTCATTCATTCTTCATTCTACAAACATCTTACATTATGTTCGTGTTATTTGGATTGCTTTGTATACCACAAATTCTATGTAACTGCATAAACCTATATCCTGAACATTCTGAGTCTTTAAAAATAAAGCAGTCTGAGTTAGTATTGAAAGTCTTGCTGAACTCTCATTACATAAAAACTCCATAGTAACCAATATGCTCTGTGTTGGAGTGGAGGTCCATGTTAGAGATTACTAAGGCCTTACCCTTAGGCAAGTGACTTCATTCCTCCAAACTGCATCTATAAAAAGGGAATAATAACAGTATTTCTCCTTTATGGCTGCTAAATCTATTACAAGTAATATGGACCATACTTAGCATTACAGCAAGAGCCCAAAAAATGTTAAGTGTGATATTTATGTAGGTATGTATGTATGAATGTATTTATTTATTTTATTTTTTAAAAGATTTTATTTATTTATTTGACAGAGAGAGAGAGAGAGCATAAGCAGGGAGAGCAGCAGAGGGAGAGGGAGAAGCAGGCTCCCCGCTGAGCAGGACCCTAAGATAATGACCTGAGCCGAAGGCAGACACTTAACCAACTGAGCCACCCAGGTGTCCCTTAAGTGTGATTTTAAAAAAAAGTTAATTGAAATATCAGGAACTTTAAAATCATGATTTCTAATCTGTGTTTTGAGAAGAAGTTACCTGGAGTCTTGGTTATGGGTGTTAGGGTGGCTTTTGTTGGTAGTATAAAGAATGGATTAAATTATCATAAGCATAGCTTTAAATCATTTAAAATTGTCCTAATGCTATTTATATTATTTCATAGGTATGCTCTTAATTTTGAAAAGAGGAGTTTATAGATAGAATCCAAATATTGTTCATGTAAATGTTATATTCTCACTAAACTTAATTTTGATTATCTTAATTAGTTCTTTATAGATAGTCCAGGGAAGGCAAAAACTAATCTAGAGGATCAATATAACAAAATTTTATATTGGATTTGAGTTACAATTAGGTGTTCTGATACTATCATAACTTAAGTATTTTATGAAGTAAATATAACAGTTCTTTTACTTTGTCAGCATAATGGTATGGATTTCACTGTAATAAATTTGCACACTGTGCTCACTGCATAGGGCCAAACTTAAACTGATGTTACAGTTTTAAACACAAGTCACTCCAGGTCTCCCATGTTATCTTAGTGATGTTCTCATTTTCTCTAAAGGAACAAGGTCCTGAGAACTGCTACCTGTTTATGTCCTGTAACAATGTGAAGTGTTCTAAATATACATTAACTAAAACTACAGATTATGTGGATTTAAATCAGTCACATACTGTGTTTTTAGCCACAGGAGTCTGCAAATAACAGCACTCATGAAGATAATATAATGTTCATTTGATAAATATTAATGCTTACCATGGGAAAATCACTTTCTTATAAAATTTCAAAGAGCATAACAAATGTTCAAGTTACTCTCTATAACCCTCTAGCAAACAAAGATTATTACTCTCATTTTATACATTGCTGGATTCTAGAAAATAAAGTATTAAAACACTGAGTGGTTGAGAGAACAAATAAATGGAATCTGGACAGCAGTCAAGTGGAAAGAAATAGATTCTGGTTATCTAGCCCAGTATGTCAAATAAATAAAGTATGATAGATTCTTACAATAAAATATGTTACCAGAATAGCTTTATTAATATCAACAACTAAAATATTAGTCTTCATAGAAACAAAAATACCAACTTCAAGTTGTTGTAGAACCAAAGAATCCAAAGGACAATTTTTTTTCTGTAACTCTGCCCACGTTTGAATCATACAGATCCCACTCTTTTGATTTTAATAGCCATATAAGATGCCTACTATAAAGTGGAAAAGGCCTTATCACCTGAAATGTAAAATATTTTACAAATTTGTTATTTTTTTTCTTTTTATGCTGCATAATCTAAATTTACCCACTACAAATAAGGGAAGAAACTTTAAACGTGATTTTTTAAATGTGATTTTTTTTGACTGCCTTTTTTGACTTTGAATCATTTCTTATGACATTTTGATGAGTTTCTTTCAATTTAATGGATCATTGGAGTCATGCCAAAACATGTTATTTGGCTTCAGTAAACAATTTAAAAAACTGCATTTGAAAATTTGCATTGGATGTGTAAAGAATGTGCAAAATCCTGTTTCAATATGAACATAGTTTCTAAACAAAACCATATGTTGCTGGCAGACCTTGGATAGTACTTAAAATCTGTTGGCTATCTATAAACATTACATTCTAGAAGAGAATGCTAAGTTCTACTCTTTAAAACATCAAACTTAGAAAAACTACTTTTTATAGGTAACATTTTATTAGATCATATTAAAAGCAAAATAAGGGGACAAGAAAGTGAAGACGGATGGAAGAATGAGAATTTTTGTGCTTTTTAGCATACGTGTTAACGAGCTGGAGATGAAGAGTATTGCCAGTAAAGGAACTGAAGATGATGTTTAAACCCCACCCTCTGCCATAAGGCAACATTTTGGCAAAAGCCTAGTTGTCCATGTTAGAGGCTGGGTTTTCAGAGGCTGGAGCCGGTGATGAAGTCTCTCTTCTAAGGAAGTCCAGAACTGAATAATTTGAAGTAACAAATCAATTAGGACCAAGACCAAAAACACAAACTCTGCCCATGAATCCAGTAGGGTGTTGATCCAATAGTTTGAACTAGTAAGAGACAGAGTAAATTTGAAAGTGGGTTTGGAATCAGTGAAGAGGTCACACAGCAATGTTACAGATAGTCTTAGGATATCTGTGATCCTCTCTCAAGTACTTATGCTTGGGTGTTTCAGGCAGGAAGAAAGTGTGAGAACTTGAAGTAGGAGGAGAACACAATGGAACAGGTAGTGGTGTGGATGGAGCATATGTTAGCCTTCCTAAAGATGATGAGTTTCTTCCGTAAAATTATAGAAAAGAGAGGAGGGTATATGGAAATAAAAGAAATTTTTATAAAATGTGGATACACTTCTACTAGATGGAGAAATAGCGGTGGGGAATGCAGACTATGGTAGTCATGTCACACTTAACTCACATTGAATGCAAAGCCAACTAAAACAATCAAACACTTTAATCCCTGCATTTTAGCTATGTCTTATTGAGAAATTGAGTATAGATTTTTCTTTTCTTTTTTTTTTTTTTCTTTTTAAGTAGGCTCCACACCCAACATGGAGCCCAAAGCGGGGCTTGAACTCACAACCCTGAGATCAAAACCTGGGCTGAGATCAAGTGTCAAACACTTAACTAGCTGAGCCAGCCAGGTGCCCTGAAGGAAGAAAAATGAAAGCTGGATTTCTCTTAGGTTTCTCAGCTAAGGAACTTAGTGAATAGTGATGACAATTTCTGATAGAAATGAACCCCTGGAAGTCCCTGAGACTTTAAGTAGATCTGTGAAATCAAAATCATTTTCATAGTAATTTTAAGACACAGTATGTCTTTTTAATTCTCATTCTCTCATGAATGTTTAGTGGAATTTTTTAAAGATTATTCATCATATGATAACATCATTGCTCTGTTGGGCAATAAAATGGTAGGTAGTCTGTGTATTCCTATGTTCAAATGTTATTTTTAATTCCTAATTTAGTAAGATAGCTATAACTCATAAGAAAAACTCTTTGGAGTCCTTCATTATTCAAAAAAAGCTTATGATAAGACATTCAATGATTTTAATGAAACAGAGTCCTTGAAAGCGACAAACTACCAAAGATCAGTTAAAGAAAAATAGATGGCTAGAATAACTCTTTATCTATTTAAGAAGGTAAAAACTTTCCTCTCAATAATATTCCAGTTCCAGATGGCTTTACTGTTAAATTCTAACATTTAAGGAAGAAATAATACCAATTTTACATAAGTTCTTTTAAAAAATAGAGAACAAGGAACAATTTCCAACTCATTCTATGAGGTCTGCCTCACCCTAATATTGAAACAGAAGACACAATGATATTACAAAAAAGGAAAGGAAAGAAAGCTACAAAGCAATATACCTTACAAATATGGATACAAAAATTCTTTTATATAAATTCTTTATGTATATATATATAAAATCTCCTATATCCAAGTGAGGTTTACTCCAGGAATGAAAGTGTGGCTTAACATTTAAAAAATGAATCAATTTAATTCCCCATATTAAGGTTCTAGGGTGTAAGAATTTTATGATTAATTCAATAGATGCAAAAGGAAAAGCATTTGACAAAATGCAACAACCTCTCATAAAAATTTCTCAGCAAGTTGGATATTGAAGAGAAATTGCTCAATTAAATAAAGGTACAAAACCTGAGGATAACATCAAATTTATGACGTAATACTGAATTCCATCTCCCCATGATCAGAATAAAAGTAAGTGTGACCTTTATCACCACTCCTACTTTATATTGTAGTTGAAGTTCTATCCAGGGTAATAAGGCATACAAATTGGAAAGAAATAAAACAATTTGTATTTTCAGAGGACATAATCACCTATGTAATGTAGAACTATTAAGTTTGCTGCAAACAGCCTCTTCTCAGAGACATTTGTTAGAACACTCAGAGGCAATTCTTGAATATCACAAACAACCAGACACAGTTATTGAATATTGAAGAGGTAGATAATAGTTGGGACAAATAGGCTAGCCAAAAGCATAAAAGGAAAAGCCGTGGAATGAGATGTCTATCTATAAAGGACACTGAAAGGTTACATCGTATTCTTGGGAATGTAGAATGTTACACACATATGTGCAGCTGTGCATACACACAGGGCAGAGTGCATGCTCTGGAAAAACTAAGAAGGCCCTAACCTCTCCCTTCTAGCTAATCTTGAGACTCTGTGTAAAAAGGAAGTAAAGGCTAAGATGGAGTTGTAAACTCTGGATGGTGTTGAAGGCATGTCCCAGAATACATACATAGCCCCTTGGCAGAAAGTGGAATGCTTACTGGTTTGAGACATCTAAGAAAAATTTCTGTCCAATCATTGGCTGATGGCCAGAGATTTCAATGACCACACATGACAAAGTGACTTTACAGAATTAGTTCAGATATGTCACTAAACAAGCAACAACAAACAGCAAAAACAACAATGCTGATAAGGGAGAAACATCTGATTTTCTAAGTTGCCACACTATATTATTTAAAATGTTCAGTTTTCAATGAATAATTATGAGATATGCAAAAAACAATGAATAATGTCTCTTACATGTGAAAAAAGCAGTCAATAGAAACTATCCCTAAGAAAATCTAGATGTTGGGTTTATTAGACAAAGGCATTAAATCATTTATTTGAAAGAACTAAGAGGATCGTATCTAAAAACCAAGAAAAGTATTAGGATAATGACTTACCAAAAAGACTCCCAATATCAACAAAAGAGAAATTATAAAATAGAATCAACTAGGTATTCTGGAGTTGAAAAGTATAATAACTGAAATGAAAATTTACTAGAGAGAATCAATAGCAAATTTTAGTAGATGAAAGAAAAAGTCAGCAAATTCAAAGATGGATCAGTTGAGATTAGCCAGTCTAAGGAAGAGAAAAAACTGGAAAAATAAACAGAACCTCAGAGACCTGTGAAACATCATCAAGTGTACTAACATATATATAATGAGTTCCAGGAGGAGGGGAAAGAGAAGGGGGAGAAAAACATTTCAAAAATAAAAGTCAAAAACTTTCCAAATTTGATGAAAAATACGTATTTATGTATTTAAGAAGCTCAGCAAAATGCAAGTAGGAAACATAAGAAATCAAATTCCTAAATGTAAGAGCTAAAAATATCAAATTTTACAAGAAAACATAGGTGTAAATCTTAGTGACCTTGGATTAGGCAATGGTTTCTTAGATATAAAAACCAAAAGCACAAACAACCAAAGAAAAATAAATAAGTTGGATTTCATCAAAATTGGAAACTTTTATACATCAAAGGATGTTATCAAAAAGTATAAGACAACACACATAATGGGAGAAAACATTTGCAAATCATATATCTAATAAGGATCTAGTCCAAAATATATAAAGAACACTTACAACTCAACAATAAACAGACAAATAACCCAGAATATTTTTCATAAAGGGCTTTTATATTTAGTGAAAAAACTCTATATAACCCTTAAAACTCAAGTATTTCCATGATAAAGAGGCCTTGGTTTTGATCACTGTGTGGTGGGAAAATCAGGCTTGTCCTTAGCATATAAGAGATAGGTGGAAAGCACTAAAAAGTCAGGGGCCTGGCCACATTTCAAGATATTTCCTGTTGTAACAATATTCACTGTGTTCCAATCCCTGAAATCCAAAGTGACCACAGTATTTCAATTCTCTTCAGGAAAGGAGATTGGATCCATGAATTTGAATTGTATTCTAGAAAGAAGAAGCCATCAACACTACATCTGTCTCAAGAAGGGTGGTGATACAACTTGGTTGACATAGGACAATTAGGATTATACCTGCTTTCATATCTTCATTATCAATAATGTTCCTTTTATTTTACAATTTTATTGGTTTAACATGTAGTTATGTGGTCACACTAAATTGAAGCCACATTCAAACTAACAGATTAATAGCTGATCCTCTTTGAAATAATTCTTCAGGTAGAGCAGGATAGGAGAATGTGGGGATGAAAATAGCTGTTGCTACTTCTTTGTTCATAGCCCAGACATCAATACAGCCTCTTAAAAATTATTATTATTATTCTGAGGGCTTGGTTTAGAGTTGCTCAAGTGTTCCAAATGTAGAAACACACTGACAGTGCTTAAAGGGGCAGTGTCCAAATTATTAATCTAACAAACCATTTTATTCCACTTTTCTAACATTCAGTATTCTACTATTTAAAATAAGGATGGCACCTTCTTCCTTCCATATGTCACAAGGTGTCATAAATGAAATGTATCTTGAGTGCAATTTATAAATTCCAATGTGAAATATATAATTGTTTTGAAAAAAAGTTTTCTTTTTTCATTCAAAATCCCAATTCCATTTACATTTTCTTGAAGACTATTTAGTAGGTATTTCTTGGATATCTTCCTCATTGACATTGCTTTCCTTAAATTGTTCTAGTGTCTGATTATGAAGATAAACCTGGAAATGAATGTCTTCCAGACAGAAGGGAAAAGAGTAAATGGAGAGATAAGTAGAGTCTAGCTGCCAGAGGGTCTAGCCGAAAGAGAACCACTGCCCTGTGACTTTCTGCATTTGGGTTCTGTGAGCTGTCCTGCATTCTTATCATAGATCCCCTTTCACTTATGATAGCTGATATGGGTTTCAGTTCTTAGCAACCAACTGATCCCTAACTGGACTATGACATTTCACCCACTGTATAAAACATCCCTTGATTCACTTCAACTTTCTTTGACAAAAATATAGCATTAAACTTATTCTTTCACTCCACTCTTATAATTACTACATTCACATCTCTAGACTTAGGTTTGACTTTTTACTTTTAGTAAGTGTTCAGAAAGAAGAATATTGTCCATCTTTAGATATAAATCTGTAACACCTATGACATTAAACACACTATCATTGGTATACATATCTTTCAAATGCTTACTTTGGATACATTGAAAAGAAAAATAAATTTCTTGGAAATAAGAAAATATTTTGGTATTTTTTTGCTAGTAGTGCAGCTTATTTCTTCATTCCTAGTTTTCTCTTGCTACAAAGTTTTCTGTTTTAAAGATTGCCCAGCTAATGCAGCACTGGCTGGGAAGCTGAGGTATTATCCATGCAGCTTAAATATTTATGAGTAAAAAGAAACTACAAGCTGAAGGGTGTGCCATTTGTGAAAGCTTTAATGGATGTCGTTTAGCCCAAACTGAAACCTGTTTGGGGAGCACAACTGCATTTGTTTAATGATACATGAAAATATTACTCTGTACTTGGCATAGCATTAGCAAGTAATTGGAAAGCAGAAAATGCCTAACTGTAGTTGGTGAGACTTTTACTGCTGGAGGAAAAACTGCTATGATTATAGCAGAAGACTATGTTAGCTAAATAACCATGCTTCTGGGACTTAAATGCAGGGAATATTATTGCACATATGTCATGACAATGCAGTCCCTGTCTTCTTAAGTGTGGGTTTGGTCCCACGTGGGCAGTGGTGAGCAAATATTGGATAACATTGGCACTTGGCAGTGACACCTGCAAAACACAGAAGTCATTGGCAAGTATTGTGCTTATTCTAATTCAGAACCACGTTGGCTTTTAATTAGACTTCTGAGAAACAGTGGGTTGGTGGATATTCACAGCTTCCAATTAGACTTAGGAGAAAAGGGAAACAAGCATGTAGAGAGATTATTTGGGAACCTCTGCCTTTGTTGCATTGACATATACTCTACCCACTCCTTCCCTCCTTTTATTTCCATTCATTGAGAGACAAAGACCAACTCAGGCTGAGTGAGTCTCAGAGATTTGTTTCAAGTGTTGATAGTTCCTAGTCACAGCTGATTGAATTTGCTATTGTGTGTTTGTGGGTGGGTGGAAGGAGGACAGATGAAAGATAAAAGAAAGTAAGAGCCATACTGCAACGGGCTCAGGGTGAGAAGTGTCAGCTGGGATTTCCTGTGCAGTCTGAATGGAGGCGTTCACCTCCACGAAAACCCTTTTCTATTGCCCAGGAAGAGGAACACTCTTGAAGTACATCAGACCAGAAATGTTGGGTCAATTCATCTTACCTTGTCAGCTTCTGGTCTTCTAGGCCAAACTGAAAAGCATGTAGCTAAATATAAAACATCTATCCTGAAAATAGCCTAACTCTTCATTAAGCAACTCAAAAGCTCATCCTAATTATTTAGTAATTAAGAATTTAAAATGTGCTATCCAACAAGATCTACCAACTGTAAAAATCTATGCCCCTAACATGGGAGCAGCCACTTATATAAACCAATTAATAACAAAAGCAAAGAAACACATCAACAACAATACAATAATAGTGTTGGACTTTAACACCCCCCTCACTGAAATGGACAGATCATCTAAGCAAAAGATCAACAAGGAAATAAAGACTTTAAATGGCACATTGGGCCAAATGGACTTCACAGATATATTCAGAACATTCCATTCCAAGGCAACAGAATACACATTCTTCTCTAGTGCCCATGGAACATTCTCCAGAATAGATCACATCCTAGGTCACAAATCAGGTCTCAACCAGTTCCAAAAGATAGGGATCATTCCCTGCATATTTTCAGTCCACAATGCTTTGAAACTAGAACTCAATCACAAGAGGAAAGTCGGAAGGAACTCAGATACACGGAGGCTAAAGAGTATCCTACTAAAGAATGAATGGGTCAACCAGGAAATTAAAGAAGAATTTAAAAAATTCATGGAAACAAATGAAAATGAAAATGCAACTGTTCAAAATCTTTGGGATACAGCAAAGGCAGTCCTAAGAGGAAAGTATATAGCAATACAAGCCTTTCTCAAGAAACAAGAAAGGTCTCAAGTACACAACCTAACCCTACACCTAAAGGAGCTGGAGAAAGAACAGGAAATAAAGCCTAAACCCAGCAGGAGAAGAGAAATCATAAAGATCAGAGTAGAAAACAATGAAATAGAAACCAAAAGAACAGTAGAACAGATCAACGAAACTAGGAGCTGGTTCTTTAAAAGAATTAACAAGACTGATAAACCCCTGGCCAGACTTATCAAAAAGAAAAGAGAAATGACCCAAATAAATAAAATCCTGAATGAAAGAGGAGAGATCACAACCAACACCAAAGAAATACAAACAATTAAAAGAACATATTATGAGCAACTCTATGCCAGCAAATTAGATAATCTAGAAGAAATGGATGCCTTCCTAGAGATATATCAACTACCAAAACTGAACCAGGAAGAAATAGAAAACCTGAACAGACTTATAACTATCACTACGGAAATTGAAGCAGTCATCAAAAATTTCCCAACAAACAAAAGCCCAGGGCCAGATGGCTTCCCAGGGGAATTCTACCAAACATTTAAAGAATTAATACCTATTCTTCTGAAACTGTTCCAAAAAATAGAAATGGAAGGAAAACTTCCAAACTCTTTTTATGAGGCCACCATTACCTTGATCCCCAAACCAGACAAAGACCCCATCAAAAAGGAGAATTACAGACCAATATCCTTGATGAACTTGGATGCAAAAATTCTCACCAAAATACTAGCCAATAGGATCCAACAGTTCATTAAAAGGATTATTCACCATGGCCAAGTGGGATTTATCCCTGGGCTGCAAGGTTGGTTCAACATCTGCAAATCAATCAATGTGATACAATACATTAATAAAAGAAAGATCAAGAACCATATGATCCTCTCAATAGATGCAGAAAAAGCCTTTGACAAAGTACAGCATCCTTTCTTGTTCAAAACTCTTCAGAGTATAAGGTTAGAGGGTACATACCTCAATATCATAAAAGCCATCTATGAAAAACCCACAACAAATATCATTCTCAATGGGGAAACTGAAAACTTTCCCCCTAAGGTCAGGAACACGACAGGGATGTCCACTATCACCACTGCTATTCAATATCGTGTTAGAAGTTCTAGCCACAGCAATCAGGCAACAAAAAGAAATAAAAGGCATCCGAATCGGCAAAGAAGAAGTCAAACTCTCACTGTTTGCAGATGATATGATACTTTATGTGGAAAACCCAAAAGACTCCACCCCAAAACTGCTAGAACTCATACAGGAATTCAGTTAAGTGGCAGGATATAAAATCAATGCACAGAAATCAGTGGCATTCCTATACACCAGCAACAAGACAGAAGAAAGAGAAATTAAGGAGTCGATCCCATTTACAATTGCACCCAAAATCATAAGATACCTAGGAATAAATCTAACCGAAGAGGCAAAGAATCTGTACTCAGAAAACTATAAAATACTCATGAAAGAAATTGAGGAAGACACAAAGAAATGGAAAAATGTCCCATGCTCATGGATTGGAAGAACAAATATTGTGAAGATGTCAATGCTACCTAGAGCAATCTACACATTCAATGCAATCCCTATCAAAATACCATCCACTTTTTTCAAAGAAATGGAACAAATAATCCTAAAATTTGTATGGAACCAGAAAATACTCCGAATAGCCAGAAGAATATTGAAAAAGAAAAGCAAAGCTGGTGGGATCACAATTCCAGACTTCAAGCTCTATTACAAAGCTGTAATCATCAGGACAGTATGGTACTGGCACAAAAATAGACACATAGACCAATGGAACAGAATAGAGAGCCCAGAAATGGACCCTCAACTCTATGGTCAACTAATCTTTGACAATGCAGGAAAGAATGTCCAATGGAAAAAAGACAGTCTCTTCAACAAATGGTGTTGGGAAAATTGGACAGCCACATGCAGAAGAATGAAACTGGACCATTTCCCTACACCACACACAAAAATAGACTCCAAATGGTTGAAAGACCTCAATGTGAGACAAGAGTCCATCAAAATCCTAAAGGAGAACACAGGCAGCAACCTCTTCCACCTCAGTCACAGCAACGTCTTCCTAGAAACATCACCAAAGGCAAGGGAAGCAAGGGCAAAAATGAACTATTGGGACTTCATCAAGATAAAAAGCTTTGCACAGCAAAAGAAACAGTCAACAAAACCAAAAGATAACTGACAGAATGGGAGAAGATATTTGCAAATGACATATCAGATAAAGGGCTAGTATCCAAAATCTATAAAGAACTTATCAAACTTAACACCCAAAGAACAAAGAATCCAATCAAGAAATGGGCAGAAGACATGAACAGACATTTTTCCAAAGAAGACATCCAAATGGCCAACAGACACATGATAAAGTGCTCAACATCGCTCAGCATCAGGGAAATCTAAATCAAAACCTCAATGAGATACCACCTCACACCAGTCAGAATGGCTAAAATTAATGTCAGGAAATGACAGACGTTGGTGAGGATGCGGAGAAGGGGAACACTCCTACACTCTTGGTGGGAATGCAAGCTGGTGCAGCCCCTCTGGAAAACAGTATGGAGGTTCCTCAAAAAGTTGAAAATAGAGCTACCATATGATCCAGCAATTGCACTACTGGGTATCTACCCCAAATATACAAATGTAGGGATCTGAAGTGGTATGTGCACCCCAGTGTTTATAGCAGCAATGTCCACAATAGATAAATTATGTAAGGAGCCAAGAAGTCCATCAACAGATGAATGGATAAAGAAGAAGTGGTATATATATATACAATGGAATATTATGCAACCATCAGAAGGAATGAAATCTTGCCATTTGCAACGATGTGGATGGAACTGGAGGGTATTATGCTGAGCAAAATAAGTCAATCAGAGAAAGACATGTATCATATGATCTCACTGATATGAGGAATTCTTAATCTCAGGAAACAAACTGAGGGTTGCTGGAGTGGTGGGGGGTGGGAGGGATGGAGTGCCTGGGTGATAGACATTGGGGAGGGTATGTGCTATGGTGAGCGCTGTGAATTGTGTAAGACTGTTGAATCACAGACCTGTACCTCTGAAACAAATAATACATTATATGTTAAAAAAAAAAAAAAGAAGACGATAGCAGGAGGGGAAGAATGAAGGGGGCAGAAATCGGAGGGGGAGATGAACCATGAGATAATATGGACTCTGAAAAACAAACTGAGGGTTCTAGAGGGGAGGGGTGGGGGGATGGGTTAGCCTGGTGATGGGTATTAAAGAGGGCACGTTCTGAATGGAGCACTGGGTGTTATACGCAAACAATGAATCATGGAATTCTATATCAAAAACTAGTGATGTAATGTATGGTGATTAACATAACATAATAATAAAAAAAAGAGAATGTCATACCTGTCAAAAAAAAAAGAATTTAATATGCGACAAACAGTGATTTTGATTTGATCTATCCAAATATAAAGAACCCAGAGGTTGTAATATATGTGTGTATATATAAACACACACATTGTAATTTTCTTTTTCAATTCAGCATTATGTGCATTAAATAAAAATTAAAGTTATAATAGCTATACATGCACATAGTTTCAAATAATTCTACAGGGTTGAAAAAAGAAGCAATAAAATCTTCTTCCCCTTTCCCACAGTAATTCCCAACTGTCCCTACCTCCCCTCACCTCCAGGGGCAACCATTTAAAACTTTAGTTGTTTCTTTGGATATTTACCTCTGTGTGTTTAAAAACATGCTAATGCTGCTAAGTTTTGATTTTTTTTTTTTTTAGGCATATTGCTTTCCCCTATGTAAGATTAAAATTTATTCTTTCATATATGCCCATTAAAGAAAATTTATTCTGATACTTGTTAAAACAGTAAGGAAGCCTTTGTTCAGGACTATTGCAATAGGTGTCAAGACTATCACAATAGGGAAGAGACATCAGGCTCAACTCTGAATACAGTGAAGACAGCTGGCGATTTGTAACCCAGGCACAGAGTGATGGAGTCAATGGATGTAAAATTACTAAGAGGAATCATCAAAGGTAAGAGGTTTATTGCTAAATTAATTTAACAAGACTTTTGCTGAAGGCAGGCCAAGGTGACCAGGTGTCAAGAGTGGGGATGTAGAATTTGATCAGGTATTAAGAGTGACCAGACATCAAAGATGGGAGGAATTCTTGCAAAACTGACTTAGGGATTCTTGCTAGAATTGGACTAGGCAGGCTGAGGACAAAGCGAAGGAAGAGGCCTAGTAGAAAAGAGAACTCTGGAGAGCCTGTCTAAACTTTGTTCAAGAGAGCCTTTATCACACCCTCTTCCCTCACTACACCTACATAAGTCTTCTCTTCCCAGATGGCTATGTAATAATTTTTAATCACTATTCACCTTATGATTTCACAAATATAATGTACTTTATGGCTTAACTATGTCATGTGGTTTATTTATTTATTTATTTATTTTAAGATTTTATTTATTTATTTGACAGAGAGAGAGACAGCGAGAGCAGGAACACAAGCGGGGGAGTGGGAGAGGGAGAAGCAGGCTTCCTGCCGAGCAGGGAGCCCGACGCGGGGCTCGATCCCAGGACCCTGGGATCATGACCTAAGCCGAAGGGAGACGCTTAACGACTGAGTCACCCAGGCGCCCCCATGTGGTTTATTATGATAATATTTCCTTTCTTTTACAACCTGTTGATTTCCCTGAGGTTAATAATTGCTTCATTTTTTTCTATAGTCAAATTATTCCCCTATCTTCTTCATAAAGAAACAGAAAAAAAAATCTCCTCTCAATACATTTAAACATGATTCTCTCTTTCCTCCCCTCCCTTTTCTTTTTTTCTTTTCTCATCCTTCTCTTCCTTCCTTCCATCCTCCTTTCCTTTCCTTTCCTTTCCTTTCCTTTCCTTTCCTTTCCTTTCCTTTCCTTTCCTTTCCTTTCCTTTCCTCTCCTCTCCTCTCCTCTCCTCTCCTCTCCTCTCCTCTCCTCTTCTCTCCTCTCCTCTCCCCTCCCCCTCCCCTCCCCTTTCCTTTCCTTTTTTCATTTTCCTTTCCCTTCCCCTTCTTTTCTCTTTCATTGCTTTTCTCTTCCTTACTTAGCAATAATGCTAAGCACTTATGGGCATAAAGAACAGGGACACTGGGACACCATTTAGTAGAGCCCAGCCCCTTCCTGATAGCACAACAGAGGCTCATCCTGCACACAGCACTGCCTTTGTTCCATGTCTATTCTCATGGACACTGGGGGGCAGAGACTAGCTGCTGTAACCAAGCATACATCCTGGACCTTCTAGACGCACAAAGTACTCCACATCCTAGGTGTTATGTGTGGCCAAGTGATAAGATCAAGGTCAGGGAAGGGGAGAAGGAGAGATGCTTGTCTTGCTAGGGCTGACCCATAAAGCCTCCCATGAACCTCCCACTGTGTCTTGACCTCCCACCAGCTTGACTTAGATCACAGGGGAATTTGGAGGCTAAAAAAATGGAACTAATGTAGCCATATTCTTGACTTGGGCACCTGAGTTGTCCTTGAAAGGGATACACCTTCAATCAGGAGCTCATATTTTGGACTTTGAGTGATACATAACTAATTTCTTGTTGCATGATATGGGTAAGTTTTTGTTCCAGCAACATGCATTGCCTTAACTTATTTATCCCACCCTCCATGGTCCACATAGCAGGATGGCTTCCTGAGGGTGTCAGGGCATTATCATCTTCCACTCCAGGTAAGACCAGAGACCAGGTGGCTGGCCAGACTCAGATCATGTATGGATGTGTCTGACACCATGTCATAGCAGAGTATCTCAAGCAGGTTTTAGCAGGAGGTTTCATGGAGTTTACATTTCACAGGGAAAAGGCTTTGCTGGCAAAAATGGATTTGCAAGTAGTCCCAAGGGTCTTAAAACATCTTTGGACTCCAGTTTCTGAGCATGGGAGGTCCCACCCAGGTACTGTGTGTGGGCTCTGGTTCCCATTCTCTGTCTGTTGTTCTTTGATGGAAACACTGTCACCTGTTGGATCATAGGACAAGGTACCTCCTTTATGGTGATAGACAAAGACCACCCATTGCAGGAAGATGTCAGATTGTAGATCCTGGAGACCATGTGGGACATGGGCATCTGACAGGTGATATCAGAACAACTGATCCAGGATATGATGTGGGATATGCAGATCTGACAGATGTGGAAGTATGGATAGCACAGAGTTTATGGGATGCAAGGATCTGACAGACAATGTTGGATGCAGGGATCCAGGAAATGATTTGGGACAGGTATATCTGCTGGGTAGAGTAAAGATCATGCTGGCAGAGCATTTACTATGCAACAAGTGTCCAGATCTTATGAACTAATCCCATGGCCCCTGTTTGAAATAAGGTAACAGTAGGTGTAATAACTGTAGGAGCCACTGAAAGTTGTCTGGGCTAGAATGTAAGGGAAAGGGGCTATGAAAGAAGCATTAAGAGCTTCTTCTTTGCAACCAGCTGACTGTGGATGTGGCTCAGTAAAGGAGCCAACAGGGAAACTATTGGCCATTCCATGTCTTTGGGGTCTTTGAGGATTAAAGTACAAGCCATAAATAGAGAGGGAGGCAGAGAAGGGGGGAAAGGAAAGAAAGAAGACATGTGATAAACAAAAAGCACATGGCAGAATAATGTTCTTGTGGATCAGGGAAAATCATGCCATTCCATTGTCTAAGGGTTCAAAGAACTGGATGATATGCATAGGCTCTCTGAATCAGGAACTTATGGCAGAGACACAAGGCTTAAAGATAAAATAGAAGACAATAAAAGATGATGAAGACACCTGTGTGGCTCAGTCAGTTAAGCATCCGCCTTTGGCTCAGATCATGATCCCAGGGTCCTGGGATGGAGACCTGCATCGGGATCCCTGCCCAGCAGGGAGTCTGCTTCTCCCTCTGCCCCTCCCCCTGCTCGAGCTCTCTCTCATTCTCGCTTGAAAAAATAAATAAATAAAATCTTAAAAAAAAATTCCAACCTCCTTAAAAAAAGATGATGAAAAGTGAGTTGGTGGCACTCAAGAAAGAGAAGGAAGAAAAATAATTAAACAAAAAGCGAAGTAATATTAACTACAGAAAGAAGGAGAAAGGATATGGATGAAAATAGAGCAGCAATAGGGAGAATATATTTGAAAAATAGACTAAACTAAAAATAGAAAATAATTTTAAGAAGAATTAAAGAGAAAGTCATTGATATGAAAGCACAAGGAGATACAGGGTATGTATAGTTTGTGTCCCTGAAGAAGAGAAAAAAGAAATGGAGAAGTAAAATATCCAGAGATATAATTTAAGATAGCTTTCCTGAAATCAAGGAAGGGTTGAATTTACAGATTAAAAGGGTATAGTATATTCAAATAAAATCAATATGGATTTATCAACTCTAGGGTATGTCTTGACTTTATGAGACCTCAAGGAGTAAGAACTACTCCCCTAAGTTTTAAGCAACAATAATCACAGTAAAAATTACAATAAATATCAAGTCACTTTTAGGAAAAAATTCAGACTTTTCCAAGCAAAATGAAACATTTGAAATGCAGTCATTGAGTATGGAGGGAAGAAAGTACCAGAGACAAAGAGAGAGAGAGGTATAAAATGAATTCAAAGAAGGGCAGGGGCCAGATCATGTTGAGATTTTAATTTGCAGTAAGAGATTTAGATTTTATTTTTAAGTGCACTGGGAAGAATTTGGGAGATGCTGTTGCAGTAGTCCAGGGGAGAGATGGAAGTAATGGACACTGGGGAGACAGCAAAGGAGATGGGGAGAAATAGTTGGGTTAAGTACATATTTTAGAAGTAGAATCAACAGGAATTGGTGATACACTGTGTGTGAGTGGCAGTAGGGAGAGCAGAATAAGTGAAGTTTTGGGAGCGAGCAGGTTTTTGGATTGTGCAACCGGGCCTTGGTGGTGCCATTTCATTCAGTTGCAGAGACTGGAGGTGGAACAGTTTTGAGACTGAAGAGTTTGATTTGGGACAGGTTAAATTTGTGATGTCAGGAGTGATATTAAAATAGTTAATAGGTGAGCTTTTCAAAGGAACCTGCTAAGAAGAAGGGCCACTTTCCAATCAGGACAATATAATTCAGTATACATACTGATTTGTACCATTGCTTGACTTTCCTAATGGAAATTATGTTATACGGAATAGACACTCTGTTAAATGAGTGGGAAACTCAGGACAGAGATCAGGACTGAAACAAAACAAATGTAGGGTTTGTTGGAATATAGGTGATGTTTATTGCCTCAAACTGGATGATATTTCAAAGGGTGTAGAAAGAAAAGTCACATGGTCCTAAGACCAAGCCCTTGGGGCACATTAAGATTTAGAAATCAATAGAGGAATAAAAGTAAACTGAGGGGTAAGAAGAAAACTAATTGTGAGTTATCATGGAAAATAGGGAAAGAAAGTGTTCAGAACAGTATAAGAGTGGTCAGCTGAGTTGAACTCTGTTAAAAGCAATAGTATAAAGACAAAAGGAAGTCATTTGTTTGGCAACGTGGAGGTCCTTGGTGACTTTGACAAGAGTAGTTTCAGCAGTGGAGTGTGGTTTAGGCTCTTGACTAAAGAAGGTAAAGGGGAGTACAGGAAGTAAGTTTGCAGAAGCAGTCACTAGACAATTTGATTAAGAAGAAAAAATAAGAAATGGGGTGGTATGTGGAAAGAGATTAGAGAGCAAAGGACATTTATTTTTTTAAATATGGCAGATATTGAGGTATATTTGTGCACTGGGAGAACAGGTCCAGTATAGAGGGAGAAGCTGATGGTGCAGTAGATAAAGGAGAAAGTTACAGAGAAGGACTTCTGAGTAGGCAGGAAGAGGTAAGATTCAGGACATAAGTGAAGGATTGGGCACTGACAGGGGAAGGGACATATCAAACGTCACACTAAGAGAGAAGGCAGAGGGCATGGATGCAGAGGTAAGTAGGTTGAAGATTTGGTGATAAGAATGTGAGGAAACTATTGTCCAATTGTTTCCGTTTTCTCCATGAAATATGAGGTCAGGTCATGAGCTGAGAATGGGAGAAGGAAAGTGAGAGGCTTGAAAAGAGAAGGAAAAGTGTGAAAGTATCATTTTTGAGAATGGAAATGAAGTTTACCAGGGAAATATAGTGGTTGAATTTAAGATTTGGAGACTCTATTTTATAGTTTTAATTTCTAAGAATTTCCCTCTCTCTCTCAAAAATTAATATCCTGGGCTTTTTTCCCCCTATTGTTTTCAATATATCCTCTTATCTCTGTAAGCATATTGCTTTCCTTTTCAAATTTTAATCTTTTGGCCTAGTATTTTTCTTCCAAATTTCATTTACCAATTTGCTTGTTATGGGCTCCATCTTTCATGTTTCCGGCAGTCTTTGTATGATTACACTTAAGAGTGGGAAATTAAAAGACATAGAATCTATGAATGCCTGGATAGGTCTAATCAACTGTAATCTTCACTGTAGGGTGATATGCTCGGACATTCAGTTGGGATTCATCCAAAGTCAGAATTATTATATTTTTCCTCCTGGGCTGTTTAGATTTCCCAGAGAGTGAAATTATGACTGCCAGTGTTCTGGGATCCAAGGGAAAGAGCACTGAGGATGGGCTGCAGTCCCATGCACCACAGTGCATATATTCACTGAATATCCCTGCAGTATAGCGCTTCCACTCAAATAAGCTAGGTGTCTGCAAGTTCAAAGATCTTCTAACAAATGCCCAGTCTTCTTCCAGAGTGGTAGAAAGGCAGTTTGGAAGGGGATCTGAGAAGGTAGTTTATTATTACACAGATTTTCAACTTTGCTTTTATTATAGCTTTCCCTTCCCTCCAAAATCCCTTCCTAAGGTAATGGTGCTATCAATTTGTGAGTCTTGGGAATTCTGAATTGTTCATAAGATTATCTCTTGGTTTTTGTCACTTTGGGCTTAGAATTTAGCTTTCTCATGTCTTTTAAGCTCTTTGCTATATCTTTTTTCCAGCTTTAAAAGTCTATCATCCCATCATTTCTTACATTTTCTTTCTATCCTGTGGTTTTCATGAGTGAAATGAAACTGGCTTACTATATTTTAGTAGGAAGCATTTAAGTTGTCATTTATACCTGGAAGTCCTATCCACTCTGCTTGATATTTCTGTTCCAATAATAAGAGCTATATAATGTCTCTCTTTATGCTTTTATATTAAATGACTGCTGATCTCCAAACTTAATGCCAAAGGGATTTTAATTGCTACCTTTTTATTCTCTCTCACTTGTGACTATATTGATCTTCAGGGATTATATGTATATGAGTGTGTGTGTGTGTGTGTGTGTGTGTGTGTGTGTGTGTGAATCTCATTTAGTACTCAAAATATCTCTCTAGGGCTGAGAGGTTATGATTAGAATTATCATATCAATTTTAAAGATGAGATAACTGGGTCTTAAAGAGGATGGTAGATTTGCTCAAAGTTGCAGAATGTCCGAAGGACCTAGGACTGAACTCAAGTCCTTTGATTTAAAATTCCATGCTCTTTCTACTTAATTGATTTACTTTTTATTGTTCAACAAATACATCTTTATGATCCTGTTATCTATCTGGCTGAAACTAGTTTACAACATTGTCAACTTCTATGATTTTATAGAGCTTATTCTTGGGGGAGGAGATGGGTTAAAATCAATGATAAAAATATCAACAGAGGCTTTCAAGTAAAGATAACAGTTTGAAGACATTCATCTATATTTCTCCCTCCCCACATTCCACAAATTACTCTGTGTTTTTTTGTTGTTTTTGTTGTGTTTGTTTGTTTTTTTTTTTTTTTAGGTTCATTGATAAGAAAGCCTCTCTCCATCGATGAAATTTGAACTAAGACCTGAATATGGCCACTATGAATGGCCTGTATAACCAGCACTACAGCTCTGGGCTTAACTTTATATGAAAGATTCAGATATTCTAAGATTAAGGTGAAGAATACTCCAGGAAGAGGGAGTAGTATTCTGTACAAAGGAGAAAGCTTCTATAACATGCTAAGATACAAGGAATGTCAGTTTGATTGAAGCACAGAAAGACGTGCACAGAGAAGTAAAGGCACCGAATCAGGACTCTATAAGCCAGAATCAGAAGTTTATCCTAAGTAAATGTAAAAATTCTAAGCATGATGTAAAGATTCTATGTGATGATAAGGAGTCAATGAAGTAAAGTATTTAAATTGGAGTGAATGTATGGATATATAACCTGGTTTGGCTTTAAGTTCTTAAAAGAATGCTCTGCCTGCTAGGTAGAGAGTTGAATAAAGGGGGACTATATTTTCAGGATACATTTTGGAAGTTACATCATAAGAGTTGCTAGTGGATTGGATACTATGGTGAGAGAAAGAGAGGAATCAAGAATGATTCTTAGTGTTGCCTTGGGCAACCTGGTAGGTAATGGTGGCATCTACTGATACAAAGAAGACAGCAGAAGGTGCACATTTTGGAGTAACAAGTATTTTTGTTTGGTCCTATTAAATTAAATATGAATATTTCCCACCCAAGGGAAAGAATTGAATGGACTTCTTGGAAATGAGTCTAAAGACTTCAATTATTGAGACATAGATCTTAGAACATGTAGATATTATTTAAAGTCATTGCTTTTGATGAGATTAATTATCTAGAGTAAAAATTATTTGAAGCAGAGAAAGGGACTAGAACTGAGCTCTAGGGCACTTCAATATTACATGTTCAGTAGAGATACAAGAAAGTAGCAATGAGGTTTGAGAAAGAGAAGCCAAAATTGAAGAAAAGAGCCCCAGGAAAATAGTAGAACTAAAGTCAAAAGAAGAAATTGTTTAAGACTTGTCAACTCTGTTGACTGCTTTTGGAAGGTAAAGATAAACTCAAACAAATGATTAATAAATTTTGCAAAGCTACTGTTATAATAGCAGCCTCCACGAAGTGTGGAATGTGGAGTCATTTTGGAATGATTTTAGGAAAAAAATGTAAAAGGAAGAGGAAGTGAAAATGCGATTGAAGACAATTTTTTCAAGTGGTTTTATTGTGAAGACAATCAGAAAAATATAGCAGTAAATGGGAAAAGTGAGATGAAACGAGGATTTTTACTAGTTTTTTTTTAAATCAGAGATTTTGTGCATATTTCTATGTTAACTGAATTGGTAGAGAGAAGAAAGAGAAAACAATCTTAAGAAAGAGGGGTAATCAAGAAGCAAAATCCTTGAGAAGGAACAGCAGATGGCATCCAGAGCAAGAGAGGTTATCATTTGATAAAAGTGATAACATTTCCTGCTATTGTAACTGGAGAGAGCCAGAGTATACAAATGCAAATGAGCTGGGAGATTTAATGGACATAAGTGAGCACATTAATGTTTGATTGTTTTTGTAACATTAAAATAGGAACAAGGTTATCTGCTCAATAAGGTGAGGAGCATATTATAGTTACTACCTTTAAACTAAAACAGACTATGTCGAAAAAATAACAAAAGCTGAATCAAAATGCATTTCTCAGGATATTTTAGCATATGCCAGAATAAAAAAATAAAGAATTATGATTCTTGAAATACATATCACTAACCATAACAACTTCTCACTCAAATATAAGTTCTGACATACTGCCTGTACTCCCTTAATCATAAAGTTTTCATCTTGGGGGTCAAAATATAAGGATACTGACAGCATAACCACATTGAGTTATGATCACCAGTAGAAATTTTTTAAATTGCCATACTTTTTGTACACCATGTAAATCAACATTTGCTCATATTTCAGGCATATCTACAGTGTATAAACATTTCCCACAGTGTGTATAGGTAAGTAATGTAGCAATAGCTTAATCCCTACTGTAGCCTATATCAATTATCATCATCAACTTGTATTTAATAAGCACTAAGTGCTATTAGAAGATACTTCTATTACTATATCCCCAAAACAATGAAGTATACAACTATTTAATCCTATTTGAGAAAATGCTTCATTTTCCCAATAGAGCCTCTCAGGCATAGCATTAACAAGAAGAGAATAGATGCCTAAGGATATAGGAAATATTTTTCATGTATCCTATTTGTAGTTCAGTTGAATAAGATGCCAAAGCTATACAAAAGACCATATAGAGCTTCGAGATTTTGCTAAGTAATATTTGTTTCAATGAAAATACACACTTACACATTTTTCCTGATAATGTTTGTCTTAAAATGAAAAAAAAAAAATAGCAAGATAGCAATTCATGTTGTCTAGGTCTTCTATTAAGGGACCTCTTAGCAGAAAGTAATTTATTATAATAAAACTACACTATTGTACACAATATCTCATTTAGTGTTTTAAGGAGAAAGATATTGTTTGGGAGAAAATGAAACAAGTCTATTCATTTGTATGAGACTTCTTCATCTATATAATCAATGAGTTAATAATAAATGTATGAATGGCTTTATTATTTTCTTATAGATCAACAGTGAATCAACCTCAAATCTAACATGCAGATTATGTTTTTTTTTTTTTTAATGAAGTGAGCTTATAGGTACACAGCATTTCAACACACTTCCTAAACTTACGGAATTTAAAAAAAAAAGTTTAGTAAAATTTCTTTACAGAAAAGCTATCATTCTGAAATTGAAGACCTTAGAGGACAATAATAGATAAGATAAACTGAGGCCATAAAAAAGTGAATTGCTTATGTAGCATAGTTAAAGAAGTAGTCTTTAAATTATTTTCTTAGACCGATTATTGTTTTGTCGAACTTGCACTCCAAATAATTCTTCTCTACATTTTCCCCAGTCATCCTTAAAGAAAATACATAAATAAAGTAGAAAAGTACACAAAACCAAATTGAACACATCATCTTTAGAAAGCCATTCCGGAATGTACATATGTTGCTTAAATGCCCTTTAACCCTCTTTCATGAACATTTATCATTGATAACCTTACTGAGTGAATGTGCACAGGTCATCATCACTTTGGGTCATATTTTCTCCAATTATAAAATGAGATATTTGGAATTTTTGATCTCTAAGAGCCCTTTGAACTATTAGCTTCTATTATTTGAATCAGATTATTCAGTGGAGTCACAGAGACCTGATAGGATGACACTTGGGCTAAACTAGAATTGGTTAAGAGTGGGACGTGGCAGCAGCTATCATAACAATCTTAGCAAGTTTCATTAGGGTCAGTCCATTCACCTGAACACAGCATTTTGAGAGCTATCATTCACTCCCTTACACAGTCTTGCATATGACTACCAAAAAATCTAGGGAATTTAAAAAATGCTTGTTGGATTGGATTAGACTGTATGTGCACAATACAATTTTCCCAAACTGAAGAGGTGAGGTTTGAGGTCAGGGAGCCCCAGGGGAGGAGAAGACAGTATCATAACAAGCAATATCATTACCTCCTTGAAATGTTAATTTCTCCATCTAGTTATGAAACCATGTTAATCTAGCTATGGAACCAATAACATCTTTGAACTTTCCATGTAGATAGATTTAGCCTTACACAGAGAAGTGAAGCTTGAAATGAGTTTAAAAAACAGACTCATAATTCTTAGAAAGGTTATTTAAAATCAAGTAAAGAGATTGTTGCTGGGGAATAGAATAGGAAAGGTGGTAAAGTGAGGGGGGACTATCACTTTTATTATATATACCCCCTGTGTTGTTTGACTTCTCTCTTTCTCTTTTTGCAACAAGTGTGTTTTCGTAACTAAATAATTTACCAAGTCATTAGATGATAGATAGATAGATGATAGAGAGATAGGTAGATGATGATAGATAGATAGATGATAGAACCAAAAAGAAATCACTGGAACAGCGAGTAAAGAAATTACAGTAGAGAAATGACTTTAAGAACACTGACCTAAAATAGTTATCTGTTTCTTATTCATTATCTGTTAACATCTTTAAGTTCCCTCTCTCACACCTCTCCTAACACCCTCATGCCCTCAGGTGGTCGTTTTTTCTATAATCCTTCTTAGTTGTATTTAATGGAGGTGAAACCAGCCCACCTTCCTATCCTAGGGAATATTTGGAGACTTAGTGTATGTGTTCATCACTGGACTATGGGACACTGTGGCTGTTTAGTAGCAGGAATATTAGATATCCTGCAATGCATGGGAGAATCCCACAAAATGAAGAACTTTTGTGACCTAAATGCCAATAGCATCTCTATTGAGAAACAATGTATGACTTTCTCTAGTATACTTGTTATCCCTCAATGATATGTAATTTTCTACAAAGATCCAGGTTTATGATTTAGGTGAATATTCCTTTTTTGAAGTGAACTTAGGAAAATCTATTACATAAAAACTGAAGAGTATTTTTTCCTAGGTATAAAACATGGATCTTTATACCATGATTATTTTGTATAGTTAAAAACAAGTTTTATTGTCAGAGAATAAGAAATAAAAACATTAACCCAAGAATAAATTTATAAAACTGACAGTTATTTCTCCATGCTTCTAAGTTCCTTATCTTTGTGCTTCACTTAAGATAACTCACCTGTTCTAACCTACTACCTATTGGAGCCTACCACCTCCATAGGTATTATTTTTCATTTAATGCTCACAAGTCTAGCTTCTGTTATGCCACAGGGCCTCTAGTTTGTGGGCATTTGAGGATATGCAAACTGCTCTGGAGCAATTGACCCATTTTCAGCTATGTACTCACCTTCCTCTATGATTACAAAAGTAAGAAGAATAGCTTGGGACAGAGAAATAGAGGAGTGCAGGGAGAGAGAGATAATTCGTTATTTTACACTACTATTTACAATTTATTTTCTGAAACAGCAGAACCACTGTTTTAACATTAAATATCACTTTTAACTTCTTTTGTATGTTTTCTCCTTAATCAGGTCAAAGATATAGTTCTCATTTTTTCCTTCCTGGTCCAATTCCATTGACATTTGTGATTAGGCGATCCACATGCTTGATCTTCTCTTTTGGTATAATCATTACAATCGCAATTTAACATTTATCAAACCTTCATAACCACAATATTTCCATGTGGTAAATATGTAAACTTAATAAAATGACAGCATCCCATTCACTCTCACTTTAATTCAGGACAAAATGGGCTATCTTCGTGCAAAGTCTGGTTTTAATGAGTTCAGTCAAGAAAATTTTTTTTTTCTTTGTCTGAATTTTGTTGTGCCAAATAACTGGCTAGATGAAAACTTTTATTTTTATTCAGTTTGGCTTTGCAGAAATCCAGTTATAGTGTACATCTGTGGTTGAAAATACATTTACTTTTATATTGCAGTTTTCTCAAATTGTGTTGAAAATCATTCTTTACTCAAAACATCACAATATGTGCTCTTTGGTTCTTCCAGAAGGAAAAATATATCATTGATTTTGGCAGTAATTCCTATATATATATCAGTAATCTTAAATTTAATGAACTTCACCTGAAAGTATA
The DNA here is from genome assembly GCF_002201575.2 of Neomonachus schauinslandi. NCBI lineage: Eukaryota > Metazoa > Chordata > Mammalia > Carnivora > Phocidae > Neomonachus > Neomonachus schauinslandi. The sequence goes on from NC_058404.1 coordinate 87,587,926, forward strand.
TTTTGTAAGCATAGACAGCTATAAAAAATCAGGAATAAACTAATTTAGGTTTTATTATTAAAAAAAAAACAGGTGAAGATGCCGTGTATGCAATCATAGTGAATTGAAGTGGTACAATTTTATAATATAATAGATCTGGAACTTGGCCATTCAGAATTAAAAAATTTAGAATTTGTCCCATACAGTTTTTTTTTTTAATTTTACATGTTAGTCACCATACAATACATCACTAGTTTTTGATGTGGTGATCCACGATCCATTGTTTTCATATAACATATAGTTATACATTAGTTAGAGATCATGTCTCTTCTATTGTCATTATCTTGAAAAGCCTCAACAACTTACTTTTTTTTCAATACCCTAAAATCCAAGGCAAATGTTTAGTGCAAAACTGCGTGGTGAAAGGATGAATGAATTATGGATCAGTAGAACAATTAGAGAATCAACAGGTCACTGGACAACTAGTAAGCATTCATGCTTAGGGAAAAACACTCAGTTCATTATAGAGACTTGAAAGGATGCCTAGAAAAAAATGAAAGGGTCTAAACTTTGTAAAAGTAAAGTGCAATGCCTTGAGTTAGGTTCTGAATTTGTACCTATGAGTGACCTTTGGACCAGACACCTTAGAGTAATGTTGTCCTTGGATCTTTTGCTTATATTAAAAATATTCTACATCTATGCTACCCAGCACAGTAGCCTCTAGCCCTATGTGGATATTGAGCCCAAAGTAACCAACACTGAAAGTAAGCAGGAGTAACTCTCCTCTATTTCTCATCATTGTTGGCTATTTGTTCTTCAATGAATATACACACACAAATATCACACATAATGTTCATTGACAACAGAAATCAGTTATTATATACACAAAGACTTAGAAATTATGCCACCCATGAATATTTTCTGAAAATTTTGCATAATGAATACTCCAGCTGGGAGACAAGTCAGCCAAATAAGCATAGATATAAAAAGTTTGCTGCTACTAATGAAGTAAGTAACATAGCTTTGTCCAAACAATGGCTTTATATTTAGTGATGAAACACTACATATGCCAAATGAGCTTGCTTTATATTTGTAACCAGAAAAAACACGATTATAAGTGTTTAAATAGTAAAAAAAAATGGTGCTACATTTTAGATATATTATGTTGGATGAAATGAAATTTTATTTTCTGAAGTTGTTCTAGCATAAAACTCAAATTCTAAGCATATAAAGGGGACCCGATTCCCATTTCTTTTATAATGAAAACATAATATTCTTTTGAAGTGTTTTCTGATGCATTTTTAAAATTGATTTTTGTAACACTGTGAGTTTAATAAGGCAGGCATTATTATCACTATTTTTCAGAAGCAAACAATGCAGACGATTTATGGACCTAACCCAACACCCTATAGTTAATAAGTGAGTAGAACTAGAAATGGGTTCTTGGGAAATAAGTGCAGCGTTTTTCCACTCTATATCCCTGGACATTTTTAATGATGATGATAATGATTATGATAACCATAGTGAAAAAATGATGGTATTGATGATTAACATCACTTATAAAGACCACGGATGTCCTTAAGAAGAGATTTACACCCACCATATTATTCTTAAATTAGAGCACCTTCTTGATTGGTTGTATGATGTATCATTTGTCACATTTGCTATGTTTGAAATTATAGTCTCCTTTAAAAATTTTATGTCATATTCAAATAAGCTTTTGAAGTACTGTTATATTTTTTTCTCTACCCTATACTATTTTTTCATATTCTGGTTTGCAATATTTTCTTTCTCTCTACTTTGTCACAGTGTTTTCTAATGATCTTAATAGTCACAAAGTTTTTTTTTTTTTTAAACCTTAAGTATGATTCAGTTTTACACTATTTGTTACAGGGTTCAAAATATAGAATTAATGTCAGATATTTTTCTAATCCAGGGCGCCTGGGTGGCTCAGTTGTTAAGCGTCTGCCTTCGGCTCAGGTCATGATCCGAGGGTCCTGGATTGAGTCCCACATCGGGCTCCCTGCTCAGCAGGAAGCCTGCTTCTCCCTCTCCCACTCCCCCTGCTTGTGTTCCTGCTCTTGCTATCTCTCTCTCTGTCAAATAAATAAATAAAATCTTAAAAAAAATTTTTTTTCTAATCCATTCCAATTGGTGAGTTAAAATTTTAAAATGTAATCTATTTTTAAAAATCAAATATGACTTGAACAAATCAATTGTTAATGGGAATTTTAAAAAATACTCAAAGCACATAATTCTCATGCTATTACACAGTTAATTATTTTTGTGATGAAGCTTTTCATCTTTACTGTTTATCTCAATAATATTTAACATTGTTTTGTATCACATCTATTCTGACACAGGGTGCTAACATTAATGTAATTAGCAATTGAATTGATACAATTAAGGAACAGAGATTAAGTATTTTGTCATTATTTTTTAATAGCACAATAATTTTCCCTGTAAGACTTTCCCTGATTTAACATATTTTAGATTCTGAGTAGTTTTAAATAATGGCTTATTCCCTAAAATATCTAATAAAATGCAATTGCTAAAAAAGTACATTTGTTGAGAAGTAAGTGGTCTAATTAGGTTTCCTGTAGGGATTTATTGACTGTTCATATAATTATCAAATAATGAGACTATTACACTGGCATTTCCCATAGTGGAAATATTTTCTTTGTACAAAAATAATATCTTGAAAACACTTGCATGCAGGATCACTTTCAAGGGTATAGAAATCATGGAAAAACTATTAATAAAATCAGATTAACCCAAAGCAGGTAAAAAAAAAAATCATTGAAAATGAAAGGCAAGCTTATATTATGTTTAATATATTTAAAGAAGTAATTCTTTCCCACCCATATCCAAGAGGAGAAATAAAACCAAAACCAAAACAAAACAAAACAAAAGAAGTGGGAGAAAGTTCAGTTCCACAAAGTTGGTGGACCTTAGCCACCTTCTGCCTTCTCAGTACAAATATGTATATGCTCCCAAATATTACAAAATAATTAAATATATAGCTGTATATATAATATAAGGGAACTCCTCAATGCCTGAAATAAAGAGGGGAGTCATAGGCAGAGAAGGCAGTGCAGAAACCTATGGAAGGATGGACCATATGTTGGCTCTCATAGACATATGCTTCAGTGCCTACACAAGGACTATAAACTGGCCATGGGCCCATAAAAAGATGAGCAGCTGGAATTGAAATCCTCATATAGATTCAGAACACTGGAAGAGGTACCAAAAGGGTGAGTAGTAGATAAAAAAGAAAGAGATAAAGAGAGGGAGAAAAGAGAAAGAAGAAAGAAAGAAAGAAAGAAAGAAAGAAAGAAAGAAAGAAAGAAAGAAAGAAAGAAAGAAAGAAAGAAAGAAAGAA